>NC_136865.1:30391318-30613818 GCF_951799975.1 Gobius niger | reverse complement strand
CAGAGGCTGAGACAAAGGGACAACTGAGCTCTTTTGCCTTTGAACTTTGAATTTTGAATTCAAAAAGCTTCAAAGAGCGACAACAACGAGACAAAAAAAGCACCAAAGAACTGGAGAAAACGATCTATGTTCAGGAGGGAAGCCAGGTCTAAACGGATTGTTTTTACAGAGCTGATTTTGGATCCTGTAAAGGTTTAGAACAAACCTCAGTCTAAGAACGCTCTCCACTCCACGCTCCGGTGTCACGTGATCCTCGTCCAGCCGCACAGTATGACACGTATGACCCGGCGCTGACTAATGTGGGACACGCTCGCTAAAGCCTCACTGATGAGACAAACCACTTCCTTCCTGTGTCCAGCCTTTTCCATTTCCTTCAACACGACTTGTACAGACTCATCCTCCTCATCATCAGCACGGCCTCTCCTGGACTCTCGGGTTCCCCCCCCAGGGCCTTGGTTTTAGGCCGGAGATGTTGCTGGTATTATTATTACCCTGCACCAACCACTATGTATAATAATCATTCAAGCTGAGCCATAATAATCAAAATTAAAACAAATAAAGGCTATACGTATTTGCATGTGATGAGTCTATATCATACAGCGTCAAGTTACAAATTCTTTTTTTTTTTCAGTAACCAAGGAGTAAAACATGTGAAAATACAGTCATATATTAGTCATTACAACTTAAGGAGCTCGAGTTACAAATGCAGTTAAATGGTTTGTATTGAAATGCCAAACGCCCCCCATGCAAAATGAAACGTTTGACTGCACTTTTGTCGCTTTATTACTATTTTAAGGTTATATTTTGACAAAAGTAACTCACAGACTCATTTTTTACCCCTTAACTCCCACCTGAACTGAGCACATTTTCTCCAGTTTGGCTTTACCCCAATCTAAAAGCTTCTGGAAAAAAGGTGTGAAAATAGCGACAGAACTGAGACGAAAACAATGATGGAAATGTGAGAAAAAAGTGAGAAATGTTTGACAAAAAAGTGACGAAAAATTGATGAAAAAGTGGCAAAAATGACAAAAGAAATGACCAAAAAATGACCAAAAAATAGACGAAAAAATGACAAAAATTAGACGAAAACTTGACCAAAAATTGACAAAAAAGTTGACGAAAAAAATTACAAAAATTAGACGAAAAAATGACAAAAGAAATCGACCAAAAATTGACAAAAAGTTGACGAAAAAATTACAAAAAATAGACGAAAAAATTTGATGAAAAAATTACAAAAATCAGACGAAATAAATTACAAAAAATAGATGAAAAAATGACAAAAATTAGACGAAAAAATGACAAAAAAATTGACAAAAATATGACAAAAATGTGACAAAAATGTGATAAAAATTCGACCAAAAATGGACTAAAAACGGACAAAAAAATTACAAAAAATTGACAAAAAAATTGCAAAAAAGTTACAAAAATGTGATAAAAATGTGATAAAAAAAATGACAAAAAAAAGTTACAAAATGAATTGAATACCCAACAAAAAAATGATGGAAAAAAAATCTGATGACGTGAGGAAAAAGATCCTCTCGGTTCAGGCTTAAGAGGTTAAAGCAGAAACTACTTACAATTTCAGCCTCTTAAAGCAAAACTACGTAACTTGTTTACTTTAATAAATCCTTCCCGTCGTCCCTCTGGAGGTGATACAAGTGTTAAAGGGATGATTGGAGGGTCTTTCATCGCCCCCTGGTGTCTCTAGACAAAAAAACACACTTGCAACTTCCCTACCTCCGGGTCGGAGTCACCAATACACACTAATGGAACCACGAAGAAGAAGCTAACAGGCTAACGGGCAAAGCTAACTGCTTTTAAACACCACTTAAACAGTATTCTGCAGTGGCGCTTATGACCTCTAGGGGCATGAGTGACTTAGTACTGCTTTAACTGGACACATTTTCTCCTCTTTACCCAAATCTAAAAGCTTCTCGGCTGGAGCGTTTACAGCCAATAGGCCAGAGCGACGCCTCATTTGAAAGCTAAGACCCACATAACGAATCGTAACTTCATGTCGACGCAATTATGTCACATTTTCAAAGCGTTTTTTCTCAAACTCTCGTTGAAATAGCAAAAATCTGCTCGGTTAAGGCGGGGGTTAAGAGGTCAAAGTTCACAATAATCACGGCATAATCGTTCAGTAAGTAACAGATAAACGATACATTGTTGGGCTCAATATTTATCGTCTGTTCACCATATCGCATATATCGGGATATTTCAAAATAAAAGCTTTTAAGCAAACAAAAAATGTTTATCTTATTGTTAACTTAACCTGTTAACTCCCGCCTGAACCGAGAGGATCTTTTTCCTCACGTCATCAGATTTTTTTTTCCATCATTTTTTTGTTGGGTTTTCAACTCATTTTTGTAACTTTTTCATACATTTTTTGTAATTTTTTTTGTCAAATTTTTATCAAATTTTTGTCACATTTTTTTTTTTTTGGGTCAAATTTGTATCACATTTTTGTCATTTTTTGTCACATTTGTGTCATTTTTTTTGGTCAAATTTGTGTCATTTTTTTGTCACATTTTTATCACATTTTATTTATTTTTTTGTCATTTTTTCGTCCATTTTTTGTCAATTTCTTGTGACATTTTCGGGATATATATCGTATTTTTCGATATTCAACCCCAAAAAACATCGGAATATATATCGTATATCGATATTCAACCTAAAAATATATCGGGATGTGACTTTTGGTCCATATCACCGAGCCCCAGAGTTGCCGAGTATCTTCAGAGTCAATAAAATCGCGATATTTTCCTGCCTCGATAAACCGAACTTCAAATTTGCGTCAGGCCTATTTTCTGTAACTAAAAACTGATACGTCACAAAATAAACCCACACATTTAAACCGGGCTCTGTCCATTCCGATTTAGTCGCCGACAATGTTTTATGCGTAAAACGTCCGTAACGTGAAACGAAAGAACGCATTTTCCTCTCACATTAATCTGCAGTGGAAGTTTCAAATGTTAAAGTTCCTCTAAATAACAAAACGTGACAAATCAAAGCGTTTTCCTGCCGCGTCTGTTCCTGTTCTCCGTCACATCTCGCCCGGAGCCGCGTTTTTTTCCACATTATCTAATTTTCACGACTATATTTAGGTATTTCTCGCTCGGATCAGAAAAGCACAGCCTGGTCTTTTCCATTTCCAGCGGAATTCCCCACCAGCCCCTCCAGCCCCAGCGGCAGCAGCGGCGGCGGCGGCGGCGGCACCAGCCCACACCCCGCAGCCCCTCCGCCTCAGCCCCGTCTTTACGCACTCGGACCCCGGGGCTCACCCTTGTCGTGCAGCGTCAGCTTCTCCTCCAGGCGGTTCCCCAGCTCGTTGTAATCCATCGTGTCCATCGTGTCAGGCTCCAGCCGCGGTCATTCCTCTGGCTCGAGCCCCGGGAATCGAGCACCGAAGTCCGGGCTCGCTCGGCTCGCGCTGCCCCCCCCCTCTCCCTCCCTCTCTCCCCTCAATAACACACACGCCCTGAGAGAGAGTGAGGAGCCGCGGCCGAGGCTGAGACGGTGCGGATCAGCGCGTGGACCGGGGGGGATCCGGCGCGAGAGGAGGGAGATCGGGGAGCGCGCGCGGCTTTGTGGAGGAAAAGGCTGTTATTGTCAGAGCGGGACAAATCCAAACGCGGAGGAAAAAATCTACTGAGAATGAAAAGCGTCAGAGGCGACGGGAGGAGAAGAGCGAGAGCGAGCTGGACTTCCGGTCTGACCTTTCAAAATCAAAGCCTTCTTTACTGTCCGGCGGTGTTTAACCTCTTAACTCCCGCCTGAACCGAGAGGATCTTTTTCCTCACGGCATCACTTTTTTTTTCCATTTTTTTGTTGGGTAATCATCACATTTTTGTAACTTTATTGTCATTTTTTGTCACATTTTTTCGTCAATTTTTTATCAATTTTTTGTCACATGTTGGTCATTGGCGACAGTGGCGCAGACGGTAGAGCGGGTCGTCTCGTGATCGGAAGGTCGGGGGTTCGAATCCCACCTCCTGAGAGTGCACACTGTCGTGTCGTCGGGCAAGACACTTCACCCACATTGCCCCCAGTGTCTGCGTACTCTGGTGTGTGAATGAGAGTATGAATGGGTGAGTGGATCCTTGCTATAAAGCGCTTTGAGTGCCTAATGTAGGTGGAAAAGCACTTTATAAGTTGAGACCATTTACCATTTCTCTGTCATTTTTATTTATTTATTTTCATCAAATTTTTATCACATTTTTGTAAAAAAAAAATTGTAGCACATTTGTGTTACATTTTTGGTCATTTTTTGTCAATTTTTTTTCTTTTTTTTGTCACTTTTTGTCACATTTTTGTCATTTTTTTTTTTTTTAAATTGTCATATTTCGTCAATTTTTCATCACATTTGTGTCAATTTTTTGTAATTTTTTTAATCAAATTTCTTTCATTTTTCGTCATTTTTTTTCGTCATTTTTTGTCAAATTTTTGTCTTTTTTTATTATTATTTTTGTCCATTTTGATCACATTTTTTGTCATTTTTTTGTCACATTTTTGTGATTTTTTTGTCACATTTCTGTTGCTTTTCACCCTCGTTTTCATCGCTATTTCAATGCTTCTCTTTTAAGCTGTTAGATTTGGGTAAAGCTCGGATAAGGTGGGGGGTAAGAGGTTAAAATTGAGAGGCCAGACCGGTGGCCTTAGAGCCAGTTCTCCTCCAGAATGGACACATGGCCAGTCCGCCCCTGTCCAGACCTGGCGTTTGATACACTCCAGCCACTTATTCTATGTTTTTGTTTCTTCTTCGTTGACTTTTGAGATGTTTGACCCCTGCCTCTTCCCTTTGCAAATCTGATATTGGGAAGAGGTCGTCAATTTTTCATCCATTTTTCGTCAATTTTTTTGTCAATTTCTTTTTGACATTTTTGTCACATTTTTGCCACTTTTTCATCCATTTTCTGTCGCTTTTTTGTCACATTTCCATCATTGTTTTCGTCTGAGTTTTGTTGCTTTTTTCCAGAAGCTTTTGGATTGGGGTAAAGCCAAACTGTTGAAAATGCTCTCGGTTCAGGCGGGAGTTAAGGGGTTAAAACCACGCAGCGTAACCACGTTGTATCTGCGTGAGATCTGCTGCATGGCCTTTATTCTGAAACCCGCGCTGCGTCTGTTCCCGCTGCGCTTCGGCCGTGACTTGACTCTGACGGAGACGGGACAGACCGCATGTCGGACAGAAGGAAGGACCGAACCACCGGCGTCAGTCCCGGTGAACCTCAGCCTGCGCCGCAGTGACGGCTCCCGCAGCTCCGCACGCGCGTCACGGTCTCCTCACGCGCACTCCGTGTTTCTGCCGCGGTGTTTCCACAGCTCGGTTTGACACAGAGGAAATGTTCCTAAAGTGTAACGTGTTGAATGGTGCGTCCGGAGGAGACGACTGGGAGCAGCTGGATCTGCTGCGGTTACGCACGAGCCCGTGGAATAACGGAGCCGCTCACGATCATGACACGGGATTATGGAGAGGGCGCTGTTAGGCTACTTTAACGATATCGATACTTGAACGATACTTCCTTTGATGCCGATAGTAAGATATTTATATCAAACCAGAAAAGAACAAATACAATATCAGGTTTACGGAGCCCTGGGAGTGACATCAGACAAAACAAATGAAAGTGGTTTTTTTTACACCACAAATTATCTCAGGGGAACAAGATAATTATCTCGGGGTAAAAAATATATATAAAAAGCTTCTTTACCCCGAGATAATTTGTGGTGTATAAAAAGTTTTTTTTTTTTTTTTTCAAACAAAAGATTTTCTTAGTTGATGTTTTTACGCCTCAAATCTATGGAAGCCCGTTTCCGCCATGTTAAAAAATAAAAGCCCAACAGGAAGTCGAAATTACGAGATTTAAAGTCATAATTTTGTGTTTAGTTGAGTTTAAATCTCGAAATTACGAGTTTAAATGCCTGAAAAACAACTGCTATTTTGGGGCAAACTCGTGCCTCTTTGCCTCTGCCATGTCCTATGGACCCACATTTTCACATGATCATGATCATCCGAAGTTCATCGAAGTTCATGATGCTACGATCGTAGCATTAGCTTTGGGAATGTCCTGCATCATCAAGGCCTAAACAGATACAGACATTTTTAATACGTTTTCTTGTCACTGCTTTTAATCCTGGGTGTTGAGGTAAAATAAACACTTCTGTGTCTTTGTAAAAGTCCCAGAGTTGCTGTAGCTCCGGTTCACAACACGATGAAGCTAATCCTCCATGACTGTTTGTTTACATCTGCACCAGTGGTTCCGCTGTCCCGCCGTCTATGATCACGGATCTGAAAAACTCAAAATTCGGAGTTTTAAAAGTTGTCATTTCGAGATTTAAACT
This sequence comes from Gobius niger, assembly GCF_951799975.1. Classification (NCBI taxonomy): domain Eukaryota; kingdom Metazoa; phylum Chordata; class Actinopteri; order Gobiiformes; family Gobiidae; genus Gobius; species Gobius niger. The sequence continues at coordinate 30,607,479 of NC_136865.1, read as the reverse complement.
CGAAATTTTGTGTTTTAAACACAAAATTATGAATTTAAATCTCTTAATTTCGACTTCCCGTTGGGTTTTTATTTTTTAACATGGCGGACACGGGCTTCTATACAAATCTTAGGGGAACGAAATAATCTTGCGTGAATGTGATAATTATCCCGGGGTCTTTTTTTTGTTTTTTACCTCGAGATAATTATCTCATTCCCTCGAGGTAATTTGTGGTGTAAAACATTTTTTTTAAATATTTCTTATTTTTATTTTTTTTCACACCCCCAATTTGTTTTGTCTCATGTCTCCTCCGGGGCTCCGTAGTTTCTTCTACAATGTCAAGAAATGTGGGAGAAAACTGTGGCAAAATGAAGGAGAATTTGGGCAGCCCACTCATAAGTAATAACAGTATAATTACACAGAATGGTCCTTTTGTTTACTTGAGTTTTCTCCAGACTCCAGTCACTTCTTCTATGTTTTTGTTTCTTCTTCGTTGACTTTTGAGATGCCCCTAATCCAATGTTTTAAGAGTCCGTTTGTCAATATTTTGCATTTATTTTCCTCTGGGAACATATTTAATTTGTATTTACGTTGATATTGAGCTTCGTCCAGACCCCGATGTTTTAATTTATTCATGTGAAGAAATGCGGCGAGATGGTTGGCTCGCTTTATACATACTGTAACAAAGCCTCATTAACACATGGTTGTTGGCAAAGGAGTTGCTAATATGTAAGGATTAAACACCTCGGAGCCGCGTTAGACGGTTCTAACGCCCGACACAGTGTTGTTCCTCCTGCTTTATAACGTCTAACGCGGCTCCTCGTTGTTTAATCCGCTTATACCAGGGTCCCACAAACCTAACATTTATAATAAATGTGTTTTTCATTGACTAAACTCACTAAATCTGCCAGACTACGGGACTATTTTGTGTGGGTTATTAGCCGGTCACTGAAGGCTGGTCTCAGAGCGAGTCATTCTCCGCAGCTATTACGAGGATCTCAGTCAGGCTCAACGACACAACATCACTTTTAAACTTTTATGTTTGACTTTACTAATCCAGACAAATATGCTTCAATGCAGGATCATTTTATGTACGCCTGAAAATGATGAATAGCCTTAACCGTTTTCAATAGAAATGTAAAGCTCATATGTTATTAAAAGTAGCTAACCTAGTGCTCACTCTCCTCTACAAACATTTAGCAAACGCTTTGTTTTGGCCAATAACGTTGAAATTAACACAAAATCCATCTCATACGTTCCTGTCAGTCACTAATTACGCCTTTATCTGATTCAGCTGTGTCATGCGTTGCTATGGCGACGCCACAGCGGAGTGACATCCCAGTGATTTAACTACCGGACTACGTGTGCGGTTATACCAAAATAATGCACCAGCCAATCAGAATCCAGTATTCACCCAGACCATGGTATATTGTCCATTGTCTCCTCCCCTTCAGTTTGGGCTGGATCTTGTTAGCGGCACTTAATGCTGATTGTATTTTTTACAGATTAAACGGAGACGCCTCCAAAAGTTACACAACGCAGAAGTCCACCAGTCACATTTGAAAGCTAAGACCTACAAAACTGATCTAAATGTATCTGTTTCCTTGTGCTGTTGCTGTTTTGTCGTCACTTTTTTGACGCTTTGATTTCATCGCCTTCTTGTCGCTCACTGGACACATTTCCTTTTGCCGTCCCTGGACCATCAGCATCAGAGCTTGGATCTACAGATTTACGCTCTCGATACATGACTCTGTTCAAATCCAGGGTAATATCGAAGCACAAAACTGACTCAGTCTGGTCTGAAATCTCTCCTTTTGTTTCCAGTTTGTGGCTTTTCTTCACCTCGTCCCTCAGTTTCCTCTGAGCCTCATAATAAACCTTCATAATCACGATCCGAGACGTCCCTCAGCTTAAAGGGGCTGGAAGCAAGTTGGCCATTTTATACTCACTACTGCCACCTCAGGCCATATGTGTAACTGCAGCTTCTATATTAAGCTCGTGCATGACGGCAATTCGGGCCGAAGTGATACATTTTTGAGTGACCGTGCAGGATTTTAGAGGCAGTTGTGGTGAACAGGTCTGAGCTCATTCTACACATTAGGACATGGAGGAACATGTAGGGGGAGGAAAATACATAATTTTAACATTTTTAAACTCCTTATAGTCCCTATAAAATGCACCTTTGATCCGTGTTTTCTTCACGTCGCTGATGTTTCCTCACAGTGAAGTGGGTCATGCATATTTTACCCATAAGTGACTCTGTATATACGTTCACCTCCTCCGGCGAGTCGCTCCTGAAGCCCATGTGGAGCCGCTGCTTTAAGGTCCGGATGTTTTATTTAGGTGCTTCTGATCAGTGATTTTCAGCCTTTTTTGAGCCAAGGCACATTTTCTTCATTGAAAAAAACAGCAGAAAATGTTAAAAATGTAACTCTGTAACAGTGTTAATTTTGACAACATATTTTAATTTAGTTTTAGTTTTAGTCTTTTGACTAAAATGTAATTCAACCTGGATAGACTCAGACAGACAAAAGCGGCAGTAACATCGATGTTTGCATTGATGTCCGAATGGACGAATGCTTAGAGTTGGACACTGGTGGTGGTGTGGAGACCCGTGAAGATGCAGCAGGTAGAAGCTGAAGGCGGAGGAGGTGGAGGTGGGGCGGAGGTGGGTCGCAGCACAGCTGGAAAGCGAATGATCCATGATTGCTGGAGGCTGAAAAGCAGGACCGAGGGCGATGATTGGAGCCACGGAGGAGCGGCTCCAACGCTGATGGGCTGAGGTGGAGGTGTGGCCTCACGGAGGCGATCACTGGCTGGAGGTTTGTTGATGCTGGAATTAGTCTCTCAGGTTAAATTAATGCCTAGGCTTCATTTTAATTTTAGTCGAGATTTAGTCGAAAAAATCTTTTCAATTTTAGTCTAGTTTTGTCGACTAAAATTGCATGTCAATTTAGTCGACTAAATTTAAGACAAATTTAGTCGACTTTGCATTGATAATATTCATTATAATCATATTCAATGTTGTTCCTCTGCTTCATGTTTCTGCTCCACATTAACAAAGCTCAGAGTTGATCCTTTAACAGAGGATTTCCATGATCTGAGGTTCTTTCAGACGGTCAATAGAAGTTTGGATGATTTCAGTCTCTCCTTTTCATTTTTATTTAGTCTTATTTTAGTCGACTAAAATATCTGGACATTTTAGTCACAGTTTTAGTCTCATGAGAAACTTTTAATTTAGTTTTAGTCCAATTTTAGTCACAAAAACATCACTTTGACTAAAATTAAGACTAAATATTTTAGTCGACGAAATGATCACTGCTCTGTCGCCTTTATTCAGTCGTTCATCACAGTGTCTTGAAGAGGAACGGCATATAGTCTCGCCACAAGGCCTCGATGCATCACTAACTCTCTGGTCTCACAGAAATGAACTGCCTGATATGGAAGAGCATTACATGGTGACTCTGCAGATCACTCGACAGCACAGACATTCCAAAACCGTACAGTGTTTGTGGATAATAATGAATTTGTTTAAAAAATAAACAACTATAGGTGAAACTGGATAATTTCCTGAGGGACACCAGACAACATCTGACGACACAGTGGTGGAAAAACACTGGTTCTGATCACGATGGAGCTGAGCTTAAGTAGGTCATGATCTCGCTCATTAGAAGCTTCAGGAGGAAAATAATGAGATTTTAAGATAAGATAATCTCACAATGGAGCGATTCACTGGCGACATCGGCTCGACAGAAACACTCAGGAGGGGCAGAACACACAGAATAATGTCGACACACTGGAAAAAGAATAAAGATCTTCAGGAAGTCACTGAAGAGAGTCTAAGATCAGAGAAAACCTTTTACTGTCAAAGGAACAAGATCCTTTTTCTCTAAATTCAGATTATTTTGTCTCATTTCACGAGAATGTGTCTGATCTTAGGTGCACGATTTCTGCTCGTTCCAATGGCGTTGGCATTTATATCTGATAATGCGGCCACATGCGGCCCACATACGGCCCACATGCGGCCCACATGCGGCCCACATCCGGCCCACATGCGGCGCACAAGACTATTTAACCTCTTAACTCCCGTCTGAACCGAGAGGATCTTTTTCCTCACGTCATTAGATTTTTTTTCCATCATTTTTTTGTTGGGTATTCAACTAATTTTTGTCATTTTTTTGTCATTTTTTTGTCTTTTTTTGTCATTTTTTGTCATTTTTTTGTCATTTTTTTTAATCACATTTTTGTCAATTTTTTGTATTTTTTGGTCAATTTTTATCAATTTTTTGTATTTTTTTAATCACATTTTTGTCATTTCTTGTGACATTTTTGTGACCATTTTGCCACTTTTTCATACATTTTTCATCACTTTTTTGTCCCATTTCCATCATTGTTTTCGTCTCAGTTTTTTGGTCATTTTTTGTCACATTTTTGTCACATTTTTTGTCATTTTTTTGTCATTTTTTTGTCAATTTTTTATCACATTTTTGTATTTTTTTGTCAAATTTTAATAATATTTTTGTACTTTTTTGGTCACATTTTTTTGTCATTTTTTGTCACATTTTTTTCATTTTTTTTGTATTTTTTGTCACATTTTTGTCATTTTTTGGGTCATTTTTTCGTCCATTTTTTTCAATTTCTTGTGACATTTTTGTGACATTTTTGCCACTTTCTCATCAATTTTTCGTCACTTTTTTGTCACATTTACATAATTGTTTTTGTCTCAGTTTTGTTGCTATTTTCACAGCTTCTTTCCAGAAGCTTTTGGATTGGGGTAAAGCCAAACTGGAGAAAATGTGCTCGGTTCAGTCGGGAGTTAAGGGGTTAATGTGACCCTTTGAGGAGCATGAATTCCTCGTAAGTCTCTATCCCATTCCTTAAGTTATGGATTTTTAAATAAATAACCAGTCTGCTCACTCCAGCCACTAGGGGGCAGCTTAAATTTGTTTTAAAAAGGAAATAATTCCACACGTGTCCAGCAGAGGGCACTGACATAAGAGGACATAAACAGCACATTATAGCCACGTGGTAAATGTTCCCGCCCTCACCTGTGGTCATGTGATCTGGGTAATGACCGAAAGGACGAGATCGCGGATTCAAGCGGCCGAAATGACCCGGCCCCGGATAAAGCGGAACAAAATGCATGGATGGTAAATGGTCAGTCTGCCCCAAGGCGGCTGTGGCTGCAGTAGTAACTTACTGCCATCGAGTGTGGAGGGAATGAATAATGACTTTATGAAGCACTTTGAGAAACATGTGACAGAGAAGGATGAAGCACAATAACCTCTTACCACCCGCCTAAACCAAATGCATTCTGTCCTCTTTGGCTGTTATATAGGCCTGTGTAACACCTCATTTGAAAGCTAAGACCCACAAAACTGATCTTTTTCCTCGCGTTGTTGCTGTGTTGGGTCACCTTTTGTATGTTTTTTTTTCCTTTTTTTTTTTTTTTTTGTGACATTTTTTGTTGAATTTTTGTCATTTTTTTGCTGAATTTTTGTTGAATTTTTGTTGAATTTTTGTCATTTTTTTGTTGAATTTTTGTTGATTTTTTGTTGAATTTTTGTAGAATTTTTGTCATTTTTTTGTTGCATTTTTGTTGAATTTTTGTCACATTTTTGTTGAATTTTTGTCATTTTTTTGTTGAATTTTTGTCACATTTTTGTTGAATTTTTGTCACATTTTTGTTGAATTTTTGTCATTTTTTTGTTGAATTTTTGTTTAATTTTTGTTGAATTTTTGTCATTTTTTTGTTGAATTTTTGTTGATTTTTTGTAGAATTTTTGTAGAATTTTTGTCACTTTTTTGTTGAATTTTTGTCACATTTTTTTTGCTGAATTTTTGTTGATTTTTTGTTGAATTTTTGTCATTTTTTTGTTGCATTTTTGTTGAATTTTTGTCACATTTTTGTTGAATTTTTGTCACATTTTTGTTGAATTTTTGTCATTTTTTTGTTGAATTTATGTTGAATTTTTGTCATTTTTTTGTTGAGTTTTTGTCACTTTTTTGTTGAATTTTTGTCATTTTTTTGTTGCATTTTTGTTGAATTTTTGTCACATTTTTGTTGAATTTTTGTCATTTTTTTGTTGAATTTTTGTTGAATTTTTGTCATTTTTTTGTTGAGTTTTTGTCACTTTTTTGTTGAATTTTTGTCACATTTTTGTCACATTTTTGTCACTTTTTTGTTGAATTTTTGTCACATTTTTGCTGAATTTTTGTCACTTTTTTGTTGAGTTTTTGTCACATTTTTGTCGCGTTTACATCCTTGTTTCTTCTCATTTTTTTGGCTGTTTTGGTGCTCTTTCCCCAAGAAGCTTTTTGATTAGGGTAAAGCCAAACTGGAGAAAATAGGATCCGTTCAGGTGGGAGTTAAGAGGTTAACCGAGTGCATTTTCTCCAGTTCGGCTTTAACCAAATCTAAAAGCTTCTTGACCGGAGAGCAACAGTAATGTGTCATTTGAAAGCTAAGGCCGACAAACCTGACTTTTTTGTCACATTTTCATTGCTTTTCATCCTCGTTTCCGTTGCTCATTTGTCAAACTGTAGAAAAAGTGCTCAGTTCAGGTGGAGGTTAAGAGATTAAGGCAAAAAAAAAATTAAACAACTTCTCCAAACTGACTCCCACAAAGGAAATGACCTTATATGGATGAAGATATTACAGAACAAAAATAAATGTTCTATTATTTTAGCTCTGAAAGTGGATATCGTGCATTGTTTTGTGGAAGTGGCCACAACGGAAGAGTAAAAATACCCCAGAGGAAGTCCCCATCCTCAGACGGAGCGTGTCGGGACTGGCCCGGATAATGGAGCTGCTGTCGGGCCTCACACTGGCGCTGCAGGCGCTGAACCACAGACCGACTGGTGAAGATGTTTATTTGGTTCTTCTCTTAACCTCTTAACTCCCGCCTGAACCGAGAGGATCTTTTTCCTCACGTCATCAGATTTTTTTTCCATCATTTTTTTGTTGGGTATTCAACTCATTTGTGTAACTTTTTTGTCATTTTTTCATAAATTTTTCATCACATTTGTGTCACATTTTTTTTGTCATTTTTTGTCAATTTTTTTTATTTTTTTTGGTCAAATTTTTATCACATTATTGTCAATTTTTTGTCATTTTTTGTCCATTTTTTGTGATTTTTTTGTCAATTTTTTATCACATTTTGGTTATTTTTTGTCAATTTCTTGTGACATTTTGCCACTTTTTCATTAATTTTTCGTCATTTTTCTGTCAATGTTTTCTCACATTTTTGTCAATTTTTTTTGTCATTTTGTCAAATTTTTATCAGATTTTTGTCATTTTTTGTCACATTTTTGTTATTTTTTTGTCATATTTTTGTTATTTTTTTTGTCACATTTTTGTAATTTTTTCTTACATTTTTTGTCAATTTCTTGTGACATTTTTGTGACATTTTTGCCACTTTTTCATACATTTTTCGTCACTTTTCTGTCAAAGTTTTCTCACTTTTTTTTGTCACATTTCCGTCATTGTTTTCGTCTCAGTTCTGTCGCTATTTCCACACCTTTTTTTTCCAGAAGCTTTTGGATTGGGGTAAAGCCAAACTGGAGAAAATGTGCTCGGTTCAGGTGGGAGTTAAGGGGTTAAACTGCAGAAGAATGTGACTCATATGTTCTTTATTACTACATGAACATGATCTTTCTGTGTTACTCAGTTACAGTTTTAACTCCTGGTTCCTCCTTCACCAGGTGTTCTGTCCCATTGAGACGAGGCCCAGGACACGTCTCTGAGCCGGTGTGGCCTCCGGATCAGCCCAGAACAGCAGCAGGAGGAGGTGTGGACCCGGATAAAGAGGATGAAGAGAATCAAACCTGGGCCGAGCGACGCTGTTCCATCACATCATCTACGGCGCTGCCCCTGAACGCCTCGTAAACCCCAGCGAGCCGTAAAGCCCCGCCCACTGGTGGTTTCGGGGTTTCGGGCGCAGCTCTGCCGTCAGACTCCAGATTTAACCCACGGCTGTCGGAGAGATTCTGCTCCAACAACTGCCGTGATCAGCTGCAAATGTTTTCATACGGAACACATGGAGCTCCACACGACACGGGCACTGGGTATCACTGCTACTACTACAACTACTACAACTACTACAACAACTACAACAACTACTACAACTCCTACTGCGGCTTCATGGAGCCCTGTGCTTAGGCCTGTCACTGAAACAAAAGATGAAGCTTGAACTGAGGAAAACATGTTGTACATGAGCTGCAACAAACAAGAAAAGACAATGAAATACGATTATCGCAGAGTAAAAAACAAGAGAAAAGGTCAACTATGAACTGATAATAAATATTAGGGCCAAAAAGAGTTTATTTGTCATTGATTGAACGATGGGTCGACCAACAGGGCCGGACTGGGACTGAAAAACAGCCCTGGACTCTGACCAGCCTGGCCCAAATTATAGTAATTGTGACACTTCCACAAATACATATTTTAACCTTTTACCTCCTGCCTTGACACGAGTGCATTTTCCCCAGTTCGGCTTTTTATTTGTATTATTTTTTATTGGTATCATCAGCAAAAAGAGCGGGAAAGGTGGTCGTAGAAACAGAAGCAAAATCATTAATATAAATAATAAATAATATTGGTCCCAAAATGTAACCTTGTGGTGCACCATACTCCACGGAATTCCTTTTAGATTCATGTTCTTTTATACTGGGCTTTACCCAAATCTAAAAGCTTCTCGACTGGAGATCAACAATGTAACGCCTCATTTGAAAGCTAAGACCTACAAAAGTGATGGAAACGTTTCGTCACGTTGTCGCTGCATTTTCGTCATATTTTTGTTGTTTTTTAAATTATTTTTTCCATCATTTTTTGTTGTGTTTTTGTCTGTGTTTTCGTCCTCTTTTTCTCGCTATTTTGATGCTTTTCTTTTTAGCTTTTAGATTTGGGTAAAGCTCGGTTGAAGCGGTGGCCCTTCTGTGCTCTTCCAGAATGGACATGTGGCCAGTCCGCCCCTGGAGACCAACACTGTGATCCAGGGAAAACCGGTTGAAATAGTCTCCGAATACAAGCACCTCGGGACTATTATTGACAAGGACTTTGAGTCTAACACTGACGCCGTCTGCAGAAAGGTGCAGCAAAGACTCTTCTTTTTAAGAAAAATGAATTCATTTAGAGTTTGTAACGTCCTCATGACGATCTTTTACCTCGTTTAAGTTTCAAGTTTCAAGTTTAATGGTTTTGTATAGCCCAATATCACAACAGAAGTCGCCTCACAGGGCTGCAACAAACATCAAGGCAATAAAACACAGCAATAAATATAACAATTAAAAGTTCAGGTGAATCCAGGCAAAAATAATGTCCAAAGGTAGCGATGAGCGGCGTGGGCGTCCCCCGTCCTTAGACTCTCCAGCACGGCAAGGAAAAACTCAAAAACCCGGCAGGAGAAAAGAGAAACCTTGGGGAGAACCACAGAAGGAGAGATCCACTCCCATGGACGGACAGGCTATAGAGACCCGGGGCCGAAGGATCCCTCAGCAGACGGGCCAAGATCACAGACCGTCCAGGCCTCAGATTCCAGAATGCAGGTTCCTCCGTTCAGCCAGGTTCCTCCATTCGAATCAGTTTGAACATCTTGGTTTGGGGCTCTTTCTGTGACCAACAAAAATTGTTTGATGAAGTTGGTCAGAGTAGCAGGTACGATCATTGGTGCACAGCAGACTCAGCTGCATGACCTTTACATGACCTGTACATGACCTTTACATGACCTTTACATGACCTTTACATGACCTTTACATGACCTGTACATGACCTTTACATGACCTTTACATGACCTTTACATGACCTTTACAGCCAGAGGGTTGTACGTAAAGCCCAACAGATAATGGAGTGTCCGGACCATCCGCTCTTTAAGGAGTTTAACCTCCTCCCCTCCAGACGCAGGCTCAGGATGCCCTGTACTGGACCTCGTCGGGCCAGGGCCTCTTTTATTCCAGAGGCTGTTGCGAAGGTAAATGATCATATGTTGCTCAGTGAAGCTGCTGCAAATGAGGCTTTATTCAATCATCTGCTGAAGGTCTCTCAGCTCCAGAGCCGGACTGAGGATGCTGTGACTGTGTGATCTTTGTCCCAAACACAAGTGTTGTCTCACTGTGTTTTCTTGTTTGTTTTTGCTTTACTATGTGTGGACTCCTGCTGCATTATAACTTCCTTCGGGACAGTAATAAAGTTGAACCTTGAACCTTGAACCAGATCTGGATTTTAACTTTCCTTGAGAGTCAGACCAGTCAGACTGTAATCGTCTGAACACATGAAAAGAACAACAAAGTAGAGGCAGTTCTGCTTTATCTTAATGTCAATGACGTTGGTGTTTCTCCTCCTTAGATGCACATCAGGCTCGTTCATGTTTTAGGGCCGGATTGAAGGGCTAGGCGGGCCACATCTGGCCCCCGGGCCTTAGTTTGCCCATGCCTTCCTGAGACAGAGGTGTCCGACTGGCATGTGCCAATGGAGGAAAGTCTTCTCTTTGGTCCTCATGGAGCTGACATTACTGCAGGTGGCCAGGGGAGACTCCAAAAGACACTTTAAATACAGATTCCAATGGAGACTTTGCACCTCCCAAACACACATTTTTTGTCATTTTTTTGTCATTTTTTTGTAAAAAATGTAATCAAATTTTTGTAATTTTTTGTCACATTTTGTCATTTTTTTTGTAAATTTTTAATCAATTTTTTGTCTTTTTTGTCACATTTTTGTCATTTTTTGTCATATTTTTGTCTTTTTTTGGGGTCATTTTTTGTCACATTTTGTCATTTTTTTTTGTAAATATTTTGTAAATGTTTTGTCTTTTTTATCACATTTTGTCATTTTTTTGGTCATTTTTTTGTCCATTTTTTGTCTTTTTTATCACATCTTTGTAATTTTTTTGTCACATTTTGTCATATTTTTGTCCATTTTTTTGTCACATTTTTTGTCAATTTTTTCGTCATTTTTTCCGTCATTTTTTCATCAATTCTTCGTCACTTTTCTGTCAATGTTTTCTCACTTTTTTGTCACATTTCCGTCATTGTTTTCGTCTCAGTTCTGTTGCTATTTCCACAGCTTTTTTCCAGAAGCTTTTGGATTGGGGTAAAACCAAAACTTCAGAAAATGTGCTCGGTTCAGGTGGGACTCTGTCAGAGGACACTTTAAACACAGATTCTAATGGAGACTTTGCACCTCCCAAACACTGCTTTAAAGCCTGGATCCAGAGCGTGTTTTGTTCTGAAGACGCCGTGGCCCATGAGGCACCGGGTCAAAGATCTGGATCATCTGAACGGTCAAACTGGTGGTAATGACTTGATCGTTAGAGCCGTAGTCATGCTAACGCTCTCGGCCCCCGCGTGCCGTCTGGGTCATATTGCAAACATCTGACCCACCCTGCCCCCCCCCTGTCCCCCCCCTCTGCAGCAGGTGGGGAAGCGCCCTGTCTCTCAGCTGTTACATGAGTGAATGGACCGACAGCTGCTGAATCACGGCACAGAATCTGGACATTACGGGTCAGACCTACAGCAGCTCCAACCACAGTGATGAGAAAATATCAGACTTACCATGACTTTGTGTGACTCTTTATGGTTTAGTTTCAGTTTATTTTCTATGTGTTTTTTTTATTTATTTGGCAGGGACGCTGTACATTAATGACGTTTCATCCGTAGTCCCTGGACAGATGTAAATAGTCAGTCAGTTCAATAAAATACAAGGCAGGACAGTCACTACAGGACAGATAAATACAAAAAAAAAGTCATATGTTATTAGACATGTTAACCTCTTAACTCCCACCTGAACGGATCCCATTTCATCCAGTTTGGCTTTACCCTAATCAAAAAGCTTCTTGGGGGAAAAAAACACCAAAACAGCCACAAAAAATGAGACGAAAACAAGGATGTAAACGCAACAAAAATGTGACAAAAATTCAACAAAAAAGTGACAAAAATTCAATAAAAAGTGACAAAAATTCAACCAAAAAATTACAAAAATTCGACAAAAATGTGACAAAAATTCAACAAAGATGTGACAAAAATTCAACAAAAATTTAACAAAAACTGACAAAAAATCAACAAAAATGTGACAAAAATTCAATAAAAAGTGACAAAAATTCAACAAAAAAGTGACAAAAATTCAATAAAAAAATTACACAAATGTGACAAAAATTCAATAAAAAGTGACAAAAATTCAACCAAAAAATCAACAAAAATGTGACAAAAATTCAATAAAAAGTGACAAAAATTCAACAAAAAAATTATAAAAATTCGACAAAAAATGACAAAAATGTGACAAAAATTCAACAAAAAAACAACAAAAATTCAACAAAAAAATTACAAAGATTCGACAAAAATTCTACAAAAATGTGACAAAAAAACAACAAAAATGTGACAAAAATTCAATCAAAATGTGAAAAAAAAAAAAAACATAAAAAAGGTGACACAACACAGCAACAACGTTAGGTTAGCTTTCAAACGAGGTGTTACACAGACCTATATATTGGCCAAAGAGGACAGAATGCATTTGGTTCAGGCGGGTGGTCAGAGGTTTAAACAGGAGTCATGCCGCCTGCCTGACGACACCTGAACCTCCTCTCAGACCAGGAAGTGCAAGATGATCTTCCGGGATTCATAGAACCATAGTTACATTTCAAAGCTCTAACGTGTTTGTGTGTCATCTGTGTCATGTTATTGCTACATAAAGAAACACACTTTATATACATATATTTCATCATATAATTGCACGTTTTTCACATATATCCGCAGAGGTGTCCCATGAGGCCGCTCTCTCAGACGGGAAGCCAGATCCTGGAGTCGCTGTAGAAGAACGACTCCTTCGATCTCACGTACGGGTCGTAGAAACCTGGAAATCACGGGAAAAGAAAACATTACAGACGAAGAAAAAATGACCAAAAAATGACCAAAAAAATGACAAAGAAATGACAAAAAAATGACAAAGAAATGACAAAGAAATGACAAAGAAATGACAAAAAAATGACAAAGAAATGACAAGAAATGACAAAAAAATGACAAAAAATGACAAAGAAATGACAAAGAAATGACAAAAAAATGACAAAGAAATGACAAAAAAATGACAAAGAAATGACAAAAAAATGACAAAGAAATGACAAAGAAATGACAAAAAAATGACAAATAAATGACAAAGAAATGACAAAGAAATGACAAAGAAATGACAAAAAAATGACCGAAAAAATGACAAAAAAAGAACAAAAAAATGACAAAAAAATGACAAAGAAATGACAAAAAAATGACAAAGAAATGACAAAGAAATGACAAAAAAATGACAAAGAAATGACAAAGAAATGACAAAAAAATGACAAAGAAATGACAAAAAAATGACAAAGAAATGACAAAGAAATGACAAAAAAATGACAAAGAAATGACAAAGAAATGACAAAGAAATGACAAAAAAATGACAAAGAAATGACAAAAAAACAACAAATAAACAACAACAAAAATTGACAAAACAATTTGACCATTTAGATGAGTTTGTCCCAGTTGTCACCTGGCCCGGGGTCGTCCGTCCTGCGCGCCCGTGTGATCCGCTCACACTTGGAGGCGAAGGCGGCGGTGGGACCTCTCTGTCTGCAGGGGGCGCCGGTGGTCACGTGGTAATGTCCCGGGCCCGGCGGCGGCGGAGGCTTCGGCATCAGCAGAGGAGGAGCGGAGATGGTCAGGACGCTCCTCCGCCTGGGACACGGGATTATTTTTTTGTCACATTTTGTCACATTTTTGTCATTTTTATTGTCATTTTTTTTGTCATTTTTTTGTCATTTTTTTTTAATTTTTTGTCACATTTTTTTCAATTTTTTGTAATTTTTTTGTCACATTTTTATCAGATTTTTGTCACATTTTTGTTCTTTTTTTGTCATTTCTTATCACATTTTTATCAATTTTTTGTAATATTTTTTTGTCACATTTTTGTCATTTTTTGTCATTTTTTGACATTTTTTTGTCATTTTTTTGTAAATTTTTTTGTCGCATTTTTTTGTCGCATTTTTTTGTCATTTTTTTGTCATTTTTTTGTCACATTTTTGTTCTTTTTTTGTAATTTTTTGTCACATTTTTATCAATTTTTTGTAATTTTTTGTTCTTTTATGGTCAAATTTTGTCACATTTTTGTCAATTTTTTGGTCATTTTTTGTCACATTTTGTCATTTTTTTGGTCATTTTTTGGTCATTTTTTGGTCATTTTTTGGTCATTTTTTTGTCATTTTTTTGTCAAATTTTGTCAAATTTTTGTCTTTTTTTTCATTTTTTTTTGTCATTTTTTTGGTCACATTTTTGTTCTTTTTTTGTCATTTTTTTGTCATTTTTTTAATCACATTTTCGTCAATTTTTTATAATTTTTTTGTAATTTTTTGGCACTTTTTCATAAATTTTCCATCACTTTTTTGTCACATTTCCATCATTGTTTTCGTCTCAGTTCTGTTGCTATTTTCACACCTTTTTTCCAGAAGCTTTTAGATTGGGGTAAAGCCAAACTGGAGAAAATGTGCTCGGTTCAGGCGGGACTTAAGGGGTTAAAGGCTTTGTGAATTTCACGGCCGCAGCTTTGATGTAATAAACAACCTATGGCAGTTTTACAAGCTCTGGTTATAAAATATAAAATATAAAAATAACGTTCAGAACCTTCACGACTCACATCAGCGCCTCCGTGTGGTACCACTCACCGCGGGCCGGGCCTCCTCGCCGGTGGGGGGGTCCGGTGGGGGCTGTAGGCGCCGGGTCCCGGGACGTGGTTGTCCTTGGGTCCCGTTAATCTCTGAGTTTTCGATCTGAACGGGGACAGCACGGTCGTGGAAACGCGCTGGAAATCGTCGTCCACGTGGTATTGACCTGTGGCGGCGAGAACGGCGTCAGTGTCATGGCGACGTGTCATGGCGGGAAAAACACGGCGAGATCAGAGGGCGGGGTCATTACAGGGCGACGGCAGGTCTGTGAGGACGGAGTGCGGCTCTCGCTTCGTTCTGGAGACGAAGGATGAGGAACCGGACGCACCGAATCTTCTACTGACGCCATTTTGGATCTAGGAACAGTGAGACAGTGAGCTCTATGTGAAGAAGAAGAAGAAGAGGAGAAGGAGAAACGAAGGAGAAGAAGAAGAGAAAAGAAGCAAAAGTGAAAGAAGATAAAGTAGACGAAGAGGAAGGAGGAGAAGAGAAAAAGAAAAAGGAAAAGACGAAGAAGAAGATAAGGTAGATGAAGTAGAAGTAAAAGGAGAAGAGAAAAGAAAAGAAGAGAAGAAGTGAAATGGAAACAAATATACTGACGCCATGTTGGATCTAGAAACAGTGAGACAGTGAGCTCTATGTGAAGAAGAAGAGGAAGAAGAGAAGGAGAAGAGGAAGAAGATAATCTAGATGAAGCAGATAAAGTAGAAGAAGAGGAAGGAGGAGAAGAGAAAAGACAAAGAAGAAGATAAGGTAGATGAAGTAGAAGGAGAAGAGAAAAGAAGAGAAGAAGAGAAATGGAAAAAAATCTTCTACTGACGCCATGTTGGATCTAGAAACAGTGAGACAGTGAGCTCTATGTGAAGAAGAAGAGAAGGAGAAACAAATGAAAAGAGAAAAGAAGAGAAAGATAAAGGAGAAAAAGGAGAAGAGAAGAAGTAGAGGAAGGAGAAGAGAAAGGAAAAAAGAAGAGATGAAGAGGAAGAAGATGTAGTAGTAGTAGAAGAATAAGGAGAAATGAAGGAGAAGAGGAAGAAGAGAAAGTAGAAGAAAAGGATAAAGTAGAAGAAGAGAAGAAGAGGACGGAGAAGAGAAAGGGAAAAATGAAAAGATGCAGAGGAAGAAGAGAAGGAGAAGAGGAAGAAGAGAATAGAGGGGAAAAGAAGATAATCTAGATGAAGCAGATGAAGTAGAAGAAGAGAAGAAGAGGAAGGAGGAGAAGAGAAAAGAAGAGAAGAAGAGAAATGGAAATAAGAAAAGATGAAGAGGAAGAAGATGTAGTAGTAGTAGAAGAAGAATTAGGAGAAACAAAGAAGAGGAAGAAGACAAAAGAAGGAAAAGAGAAGAGGAAGGAGAAGAAGAGAAATGGAAAAAAGAAAAGATGTTGTAAATGAAGTAGAAAAAGAGAAAAGGAAAAAGAAACGAGGAAGAAGTGCAGAAGAAGATAAGAGAAGGGGAAACGAAGGAGAAGATGGAAGACAAGACAAAGAAGAACATGAGGTAGATGAAGGAGAAGAGAAAAGGAAAAAATAAAAGATGAAGAAGAAGAAGATGTAGTAGTAGTAGAAGAAGAAGAAGAAGAAAAGGAGATGCCCATGTGGACGGAGGAGAACTCCCATGAACCCTCGAGCCCCTGATGGAGGGTCTGAATCAGAGCTGGTCCAGGGTTCTCCTCAGTCCGGGTAGTAGTAGCAGTAGTAGTAGTAGTAGTAGTAGTAATAGTAGTAGTAGTAGTAATAGTAGTAGTAAAGGTTGGACTCACGTAGTACTGGTTTGGAGCCGGGTTCCTGTTCTGGGGTTTGTCCGACTTCACGGCCACTGGAGTCCGGAAAACCCTGGACACTCCGGAGTTAAAGTCGTACCTGTTTATTAAAGACCGGCCCAGGTGGTAGACGTTTGGTCCCGGGACGTGCCTCTGAGGGTGAGACAGCTCTGTGGGAGCCTGTAGGAGACATGAGGGTGAGACAGTTCTGTGGGAGGAAACATGAGGGTGAGACAGTTCTGTGGGAGGAAACATGAGGGTGAGACAGTTCTGTGAGAGGAAACATGAGGGTGAGACAGTTCTGTGAGAGGAAACATGAGAGTGAGACAGTTCTGTGAGAGGAAACATGAGAGTGAGACAGTTCTGTGGGAGGAAACATGAGGGTGAGACAGTTCTGTGAGAGGAAACATGAGGGTGAGACAGCTCTGTGAGAGGAAACATGAGGGTGAGACAGTTCTGTGAGAGGAAACATGAGGGTGAGACAGCTCTGTGAGAGGAAACATGAGGGTGAGACAGCTCTGTGAGAGGAAACATGAGGGTGAGACAGTTCTGTGAGAGGAAACATGAGGGTGAGACAGTTCTGTGAGAGGAAACATGAGGATGAGACAGTTCTGTGGGAGGAAACATGAGGGTGAGACAGTTCTGTGAGAGGAAACATGAGGGTGAGACAGTTCTGTGGGAGGAAACATGAGGGTGAGACAGTTCTGTGAGGAAACATGAGACAAAAAATTTACAAAAAATGACACAAAAATGACACAAAAAATGGAAAAAAAATGAAAAAAAAATGAAAAAAAAAAAGAAAAAAAAATGAAAAAAAAAAGAAAAAATGACAAAAAAATGACAAAAAATGACAAAAAAGAAAAATAAATGACAAAAAATGACACAAAAAAGACAAAAAATTGACAAAAAATGTTTTTTTTTTACAAAAGTTCTGTGAGAGGAATGACAAAAATTTGACAAAAATGACAAAAAATGACACAAAAAATGACACAAAAAATGACACAAAAAATGACAAAAAATGACAAAAAAATTACAAAAAAATGACCAAAAAAAAGACAAAAAATGAAAAAAATGAAAAAAAAATTGACAAAAATTTCAAAAAAAAACGACAAAAAATTACAAAAAATGAAAAAATAAATAAAATAAATTAATAAAAAAATAAATAAAAAAATAAATAAAATGACAAAAAATGACAAAAATTGAAAAAAAAGACCAAAAAATGACAAAAAATTGACAAAAAAATTACAAAAAAATTACAAAAAAATTACAAAAGTTCTGTGAGAGGAAACATGAGGGTGAGACAGTTCTGTGGGAGGAAACATGAGGGTGAGACAGTTCTGTGAGAGGAAACATGAGGGTGAGACAGTTCTGTGGGAGGAAACATGAGGGTGAGACAGTTCTGTGGGAGGAAACATGAGGGTGAGACAGTTCTGTGAGAGGAAACATGAGGGTGAGACAGTTCTGTGAGAGGAAACATGAGGGTGAGACAGTTCTGTGGGAGGAAACATGAGGGTGAGACAGTTCTGTGGGAGGAAACATGAGGGTGAGACAGTTCTGTGGGAGGAAACATGAGGGAGAGACAGTTCTGTGGGAGGAAACATGAGGGTGAGACAGTTCTGTGAGAGGAAACATGAGGGAGAGACAGTTCTGTGGGAGGAAACATGAGGGTGAGACAGTTCTGTGAGAGGAAACATGAGGGAGAGACAGTTCTGTGGGAGGAAACATGAGGGAGAGACAGTTCTGTGGGAGGAAACATGAGGGTGAGACAGTTCTGTGGGAGGAAACATGAGGGAGAGACAGTTCTGTGAGAGGAGACATGAGGGTGAGACAGTTCTGTGAGAGGAAACATGAGGGTGAGACAGTTCTGTGGGAGGAAACATGAGGGTGAGACAGTTCTGTGAGAGGAAACATGAGGGAGAGACAGTTCTGTGGGAGGAAACATGAGGGTGAGACAGTTCTGTGAGAGGAAACATGAGGGAGAGACAGTTCTGTGGGAGGAAACATGAGGGAGAGACAGTTCTGTGGGAGGAAACATGAGGGTGAGACAGTTCTGTGGGAGGAAACATGAGGGTGAGAAAATTTGACCAAAAAATGACTAAAAATGACAAAAAAAAATGACAAAAAAAATGACAAAAATTTGAGAAAAAATTGGAAAAAAAAGACAAAAATTGGACAAAAAATTGACACAAATTTGACAAAAAAGGACAAAAAATGACAAAAAAAATTACCAAAAAATTACAAAAAAATTGACACAAAATTGACAAAAAATTGACAAAAAAAAATGACACAAAATTCTACAAAAATTTGACGAAAATTTGACGAAAAATTGAAAAAAAAAAATGACAAAAAAAATGACAAAAATTGACTAAAAAACATGAGGGTGAGACAGTTCTGTGAGAGGAAACATGAGGGTGAGACAGTTCTGTGAGAGGAAACATGAGGGTGAGACAGTTCTGTGAGAGGAAACATGAGGGTGAGACAGTTCTGTGGGAGGAAACATGAGGGTGAGACAGTTCTGTGAGAGGAAACATGAGGGTGAGACAGTTCTGTGAGAGGAAACATGAGGGTGAGACAGTTCTGTGAGAGGAAACATGAGGGTGAGACAGTTCTGTGGGAGGAAACATGAGACAAAAAATTGACAAAAATTGACAAAAATTACCAAAAAAAATGAAAAAAATGAAAAAAAGACACAAAAAAATGTCAAAAAATGACAAAAAATAAACATAAATGACAAAAAAACAATGAAAAAAATCAATGAAAAAAATTACAAAAAATTGACAAAAAATGAAAAGAAAAAATGAAAAAAATTGACAACAAATTGACAAAAAAGGAAAAAAAGGAAAAAAAGGAAAAAAAAAGGAAAAAAAATTGACAAAAAATAAAAAAAAGACAAAAAATGAAAAAAATGACAAAAAAAATGACAGAAAAAGAAAAAAAAATGACAAAAGAAATGACAAAAAATGACAAAAATTGACAAAAAGGAAAAAAAAGGAAAAAAAAGGAAACAAAAAAATGAAAAAAATGGACAAAAAATGAATAAAAAAACCGACAAAAAATGAAAAAAAATGAAAAAAAATTTGAAAAAAATGACAGAAAAATGACAAAAAATGAAAAGAAAAATTGACAACAAATTGACAAAAAAAAAAATGACAAAAAAAAATAAAATAAATTAATGAATAAATAAAAATAAATAAAATTTGACAAAAAAAATAAATAAAATAAAATGACAAAAAAGACAAAAAATGGACAAAAAAATGACAACAAAATTACAAAAGTTCTGTGAGAGGAAACATGAGGGTGAGACAGTTCTGTGGGAGGAAACATGAGGGTGAGACAGTTCTGTGGGAGGAAACATGAGGGTGAGACAGTTCTGTGAGAGGAAACATGAGGGTGGGACAGCTCTGTGAGAGGAAACATGAGGGTGAGACAGTTCTGTGGGAGGAAACATGAGGGTGAGACAGTTCTGTGAGAGGAAACATGAGGGTGGGACAGCTCTGTGAGAGGAAACATGAGGGTGAGACAGTTCTGTGAGAGGAAACATGAGGGTGAGACAGTTCTGTGGGAGGAAACATGAGGGTGAGACAGTTCTCTGAGAGGAAACATGAGGGTGAGACAGCTCTGTGGGAGGAAACATGAGGGTGAGACAGTTCTGTGAGAGGAAACATGAGGGTGAGACAGTTCTGTGAGGAAACATGAGGATGAGACAGCTCTGTATTGAATATAAATAAAGTTTTCTGACTTCTTTGGACGGTATGAATCCAGAAGTTCCTCTGGTGGAGAAGGATGGACATGTGACCTCTGAGCTGGAGAAGTATCTGCCCGGGCCTGGGATTTCTGCCTAAAAAAACATCCAAAACAAAGTGTAGTTTGTTGTGAAATATGTAAAGTTTCTGATGTTAAAGATAAAGACGCTCGTACCGGTCTGTGCGACGTGAACCTCTTGGCCTGAGAGGAAAAGCCTTTCTTCTCAGAGTTACTCATCGCAGCCGCAGTTTTGTGTCTGGACGGGATTGAAACCACGCGATCCGACGAATCTGTTCATTTCCACGTTACATTAAAACATCTTAACTCCCGCCTGAACTGAGAGCATCTTCTCCAGTTCAGCTTTACCCAAATCCTGTAGGCCAGTGTAACAGCTCATTTGAAAGCTAAGATCTACAAAACTCATCTGAATGGATCTTTTTCCTCACGTCGTCAGAATTTTTGGGTAATTTTTTGTCAAATAGTAAATTTTTTGTCACTTTTTTTTTCACATGTTCATCATTTTTTCATCATTTCTTTATAATTTTTTGGGTCATTTTTTGTCAAATTTTTTATCCATTTTTGTGACATTTTTGCCACTTTTTGATATTTTTTTGTCAATTTTTTGTCAATTTTTCGTCGTTTTTTTTGTCCTTTTTTGTCAATTTTGTGTCAATTTTTTTCAATTTTGTGTCACATCTTCATCATTTTTTCATCATTTTTTGTAAATTTTTTTGTCCTTTTTTGTGACATTTTTGCCACATTTTCATAATTTTTTGGTAATTTTGTGTCAATTTTGTGTCAATTTTGTGTCAATTTTGTGTCACGTTTTCATAATTTTCCGTCATTTTTTGTCCATTTTTTGTCACATTTTTGTCATTTTTTCATTTTTTTTTTCATTTTTTTGTCAATGATTTGTCAATGTTTTGTCCGTTTTTTTGTCGATTTTTCGTCACTTTTTTGTCACATGTTCATCATTTTTTCATCATTTTTTCATCATTTTTTGTAAAATTGTTTGTCCCTTTTTTTGTGACATTTTTGCCACTTAATCAGCATTTTTTCGTCATTTTTTCGTACATTTTTTGTCATTTTTTGTCAATTTTTTGTCACTTATTTGTCACATCATCATTGTTTTCGTCTCAGTTCTGTTGCTAGAAGATAAGGTAGATGAAGTAGAAGGAGAAGAGAAGAAGAGAAATGGAAAAAAGAAAAGATGACGAAGAAGAAGATGTAGTTGTGGTAGAAGAAGAAGAAAAAGAAGAAGAAAAAGAAGAAGAAGAAGAAGGAGAAACACAAGAGAAGAGGAAGAAGAGAAAAGAAGGAAGAGAAAGGAAAAGAAGATAAAGTAGATGAAGGAAAAGAGAAGAGGAAGGAGGAGAAAAGAAAAGGAAGGGAAAAAAGAAAAGAGGAAGAATGTAGTAGAAGAAGAATTAGGAGAAACAAAGAAGAGGAAGAAAAGAAAAGAAGGAAAAGAGAAGATAAAATAGAAAATAGATTTCATAATTTTTTGTCAATTTTTTGTCACATTTTTGTCATTTTTTGTCCATTTTCGTCCATTTTTTTCACTTTTTTGTCACATCTTCATCATTGTTTTTGTCTCAGTTCTGTCGCTATTTTCTCACCTTTTTTTCAGAAGCTTTTGGATTGGGGTAAAGCCAAACTGGAGAAAATGTGCTCAGTTCAGGTGGGAGTTAAGGGGTTAAACACAGTAAATAAAGTTCTTAGATTTGTGTGTGTGTGTGTGTGTGTGTGTGTGTGTGTGTGTGTGTGTGTGTGTGTGTGTGTGTGTGTGTGTGTGTGTGTGTGTGTGTGTGTGTGTGTGTGTGTGTGTGTGTGTGTGTGTGTGTGTGTGTGTGTGTGTGTGTGTGTGTTACCTCTGCACTCGTTTCCCATGGTGCGTTAAAGGCCTCGTAAAAGTGAAGATTTTCCTCGTTAAAAGTCCGAAACGTTAAACTTTTTGGGGCGGACGCTCGCGTTGCCATGGTAACGCGAAAACAGGGAGGACGTGATTTTTTGACGCACAGGCCGCGAACCCGCGCGCGGTCAAACTGCGCCTCCTGCTGGACACTGAGCTCTCAATGAACTTCTGCTTTTTGTTGAAATAAATGACACGAATATTGTACCACGTGGTTCATCGGATTATGTTATGACGGAAATATGAAAGTAGGAGGTTTAATGAGTTTGTTTTGTTGATTGGGGAAAGCTCCACGGCTCCGATATTGTTAACCTCTTAACCTCCGCCTGAACCGAGAGGATCTTTTTCCTCACGTCATCAGATTTTTTTCCCATCATTTTGTTGTTGGGTATTCAACTCATTTTTGTAACTTTTTTGTAAAACTTTTTGTCATTTTTGTCATTTTTTCGTCCATTTTTAATCACATTTTAATCATTTTTTTGGTTGTCATTTTGGGTCAATTTTTTGTATTTTTTTTGTCAAATTGTTATCACTTTTTTTGTCACTTTTTTTTTTTTTTTTTTTTTTCGTCCATTTTTTTAATTACTTTTTTTTTTCATTTTTTTGTCCTTTTGGGTCAATTTTTTGTTATTTTTTTGTCAAATTTGTATCATTTTTTTTTCTTTTTTTTGTCAATTTTTTATCCATCTTTTGTCATTTTTTTTGCTACATTTTGGTCATTTTTTGGTCACATTTTTATCAATTTTTGTGACATTTTTGTGACATTTTTGCCACTTTTTCACCAATTTTTAGTTTAAACTGCGTTTTTTAACAAACAAACTGTGAACCGGTGATAAGTGTTTGAGATTGTAACCAAACAAAAGCAGAACTCCCGCTTTTTAACCTCTTAACTCCCGCCTGAACCGAGAGGATCTTTTTCCTCACGTCATCAGATTTTTTTTCCCATCATTTTGTTGTTGGGTATTCAACTCATTTTTGTAACTTTTTTGTCACATTTTTGTCATTTGTTTTTGTTTTTTTTGTCATTTTGGGTCAAATTTTTGTTATTTTTTTGTAACTTTTTTGGTCAAGATGATTTTGAGAAATATTAACATACAAAAAAGAGATTAAATACCTGTTAAAGTACTCTTAAAATGCGAGAACTACTGCTTGTTCAACAAAAACGTGCGTGGAAAATACGATATTTTCTACAATATATGACAAATTACAATTATTTCGGCTTGTCATCCGAGGGTAATGGTGGATCCCAAAGCCCTGCCACTTTATACCACTGATATAAAACATTGGCATTTGCAGAAAATAGTGATTTACTTTAGGCTACCATGTTGAGGTTCGGCCCTTGGGTGTTTTGGCGATGATGAAAATCGGCCTCCACGACACAAACTTGCCGACCCCTGATGTAGGTTTATTGTTGCGTTTTCATCCTCATGCTACGATATTTTTAAGATGCTTTTCTATTTGAATAGTAGGAAACTGGACAAACTGTAGTCAGCTGGGGATTTCCCCGGTCCAGCAGCGCCCTCTCCCGGCCTCCCCGCCTCAGTCTCCGGCCGTCAGCCCCGCTCCTGCCCCGGTCCAGCAGCGCCCTCTCCCGGCCTCCCCGCCTCAGTCTCCGGCCGTCAGCCCCGCTCATGCCCCGGTCCAGCAGCGCCCTCTCCCGGCCTCCCCGCCTCAGTCTCCGGCCGTCAGCCCCGCTCCTGCCCCGGTCCAGCAGCGCCCTCTCCCGGCCTCCCCGCCTCAGTCTCCGGCCGTCAGCCCCGCTCATGCCCCGCCGCTCCGCTGGTTTTGTTCCACAGCTCCATCCTTCCCGCAGTCATGGCGATGCACGCTAAAGCCACACCGCCCCAGATCCCGGACACCCGGCGGGAGCTGGCGGACCTGGTCAAGAGGAAGCAAGAACTGGCCGTAAGTTCATATAATTATAAAAACTAAAGCTAATTATCAGCAAAGGAACGAGAAACGTGAGATAAAGCCGCTAACGTGCGCCGCTGAATGAAGGCCCGGGCTATGCTAACGATGCTAATCGCGGCTAACAACAATAGCATTTCCGTTGTCCGTTTTAGGTGTTTTATAAGCAACAGCTTTTATTTAAATTGAATTTGTGCCTATGAATAAATTATTATAATGGTGTAGATGTGTTAAAGCCTCTCTAAAGACGCGATCTGTGGTTTAATTTGGTGATTTTTGGTGAGAGCAAAATGCTAAATCGCGTTAGCAATCCGCCCGGTAGAATGTTCTCGCGATATGTGGAATTAGTGCGTCACTTTAGAAGAAAAGCCTCAGAAAATATGAATAAAAACTATTTTGGAAGTTTCTGATAACAAAAAGGCAGTCAGTATTTGCTCAAAATACAATATATTTGTAACTGAATAATTGTATTGTACAACTCTGTTACCCCCTGGCACACTCTGTACTCGGTATATTCACATACTTTTCAATAAATACATAAAATAAAAAATATAAAAAAATAAAACAATAATTAATTAATTAAAAAAAACTCAAACTCACTAAAAAAAAACACAAATAAATAAATAAACATTTTTAAAAAAGTTTGAAGTAGCTTAAAAAAAAATGAAAAAAATAAAAAACAAATATGAATAAAAACTTCTGGAAGGACTTCTCTGCAGTTTTATAATTGAACATCTATACCAGGACTTTACAATGAAATGGGAAAATGTTGTTTTTTGTTTCTTCAGAAAGCAAAACAATGAAGACTTTTATTTTGTTATTAATTTACCTATCTTTTTGTCCAAATTTTAAATTCACAAATGTAAATATTCTAAGCAGAAACCCAACTTTACACTTTTTATACGATTCTCTCTCATATATGAAGATTCTGATCAGTATTTGCTCAAAATACAATATATTTGTAACTGTATAATTGTACAATTATATCATACCCCCGGCATACTCTGTTTATTCTTGTATACACGTTGTATACTTTTAAGAAATTGACTGTAGTTTTTGTGAAGAATGTCCTGAAACTATTGTGCATCTTCTCTGGTTCTGTCCAAGTGTTGTGTTATTTTAGCAGAAGGCAGTGAAGGCTGTTGAGTTTTGTAAAGTGTTGAACGTCTTCTGTGCAGGAAACTCTGGTGAACTTGGAAAGACAGATCTATGCGTTCGAGGGCAGTTACCTGGAGGACACTCAGATGTACGGAAACATCATCAGAGGCTGGGACCGATACCTGACCAATCAGAAGTGAGTATTCTGCCGCCCAGGAAGTCTGTGAACTGTAAACACTGACGCAGATGTGTCTGTGCCCAGAAACTCCAACAGCAAAACCGACAGAAGGAATCGGAAATTCAAGGAAGCCGAGCGTCTTTTCAGCAAATCCTCAGTCACCTCCGTCGCCGTGAGTAAAATATATTTTTTCAGTTCTGTGTCTGTTTATGTGAAGCATCCAGTAATTTGCCTTCACACATTTTCCAGGCCGTGTGCGCCCTCGGGGGGATTCCTGATCACATGAACGAGAAGCGTAAGTAGCTCTAGTCATTAAATATATAGTACCGTAAATGCTCTAATACAGGCCGGGGCCTTTATTTACTCAAGCACATCTGGGACCAGGCCTTTATTGGAACCAGGCCACAATTAGAGACAGGCCTTTATTTCTATTTGGGCAAAACGGACGACCAGGAAAATGAAGAAAAACAAGATTTGTGTCCATTTGCACCTAAAATATTAGGTTCATTTATTAATGAACATTTCAAACCCTTTCCCAGCGGCTGGAACATTGACGCCTTTTATTTTGTCGGGACAACAGGAAGTGTTTCGTTGCTGTTAGCGGAGCTTTGACATCAGTGTCACTGCAGGTTTCTGTTTCGTTTTTACTGGACCGGATTATTTGTTGTTTTCTTGTGTAAAAGGCGAGTTTAGACGGAGTGTTTGTGTTTGTGATCGATCATGAGACTGACCCGAGAGAAGACGAGACGCTCGCGCTGATGGGAGGAGTTATTTTGAGGCGTGGGACTGACCTGCACACGGAGCAGCTGGACGTGCTTTGAAGACGCGATGGAGACTTTATTAAAACCCTGGAGGGTCACACAACATTTGTTTCCCTGTTTCCAAATATGGTCACAGGAGGTTTGAAAAGTGGCTAAATCTGTGTCAAAGTTACGCTCGGATCAGCTCCTCCGCAGCGTCCCCCTCGGCCCGGGTTCCCGTTTGTTACTTCCTGCACGTGAGTTTTCATTTACACGAGTATGAGACAAATTCCTAACATGGGGAATATTTCTACCACTATAGTTTCTAATAAAAGCCCCGGCCTGTTTTAGAGACCTGCCTTAATATGCCTCCGTCAGCCTCGAACCCGGCCTCTGTTAGAGACCCGGCCGCTAATGGAATACAGGCCAGTATTAGAGAATTTACGGTATTTGGTAAAAAACATGGCATTACTTTTGTATTATAAACGTCACCACAAACACCGTTCCAAATACAAATACTTTTCCGCAGGTGAGGCGGGCAGCGGGACGGAGAGCGACACCTCCCCGGACCTCCAGAACCAGGAGAACGAGCCCAGTCAGGACGACACTGAGGAGCTGGACTCGGCGCTGCAGGACCTGAAGCCTCAGAAAGCCTCGTCCTCCTCCACGGGCGGCCATCACAACTCCCACAAGAAGAGGAAGAACAAGAACAGGCACAGGTGCGAACAGACACATGCAAGCACATATAACCTCAGCCTGGTTCTATCCGGTAGCAATATCGAGTAGGAGAAGCTGCAGACTGACATTTTTATGCTTAAAACTCCTTTTCAAATTGCTTTAACCTCTTAACTCCCGCCTGAACCGAGATCATTTTCTCCTGTTTAGCTTTACCCAAATCCTGTAGGCCAGTGTAACGCCTCATTTGAAAGCTAAGATCTACAAAACTCATCTAAATGGATCTTTTTCCTCACGTTTTCAGATTTTGATTCCATCTTTTTGGGGAATTCAACTCATTATTGTAACTTTTTTGTCATTTTTTTTGTCACATTTTTGTCATTTTTTCGTAATTTTTTTTTGTCATTTTTTTGTCTTTTTGCGTCACATTTTTGTCACATTTTTTTTCTTTTTTTTCTTCTTTTTTTACTTTTTTGCGTCACATTTTTGTCACATTTTTGTCACTTTTTTGTCTTTTTTAATGTCATTTTTTTTGTCGTTTTTTTGTCATTTTTCCGTCACTTTTTTGTCATTTTTTTGTCACATCATCATTGTTTTTGTCTCAGTTCTGTCGCTATTTTCACACCTTTTTTCCAGAAGCTTTTGGATTGGGGTAAAGCATCAAAATCCGGCCCTCAATGAAAAAAGTTTGACACCCCTTGTTTAAACCAACTGGCACCAAAAGAAATATTGACCAAATCAACTTAAAGTCAGAAACATTAAACATTAATATATACACTGCTCACAAAAACTTAGGGCACACTCTGCATTTGTCCAGTGTTCTCACCACTAGAGGTATCATGAGGAGCATCTACAACCCACAGAAGCTGCTCAGGGAGTGATGCTCATCCAAAATGGCACGTCCATTAGTGCTGTGGCAAGAAGGTTTGCTGTGTCTCCCAGCGCAGTGTCCAGAGCATGGAGGAGATACCAGGAGACAGGCCAGTACACCAGGAGACCTGGGGGGGGCCGACCGAGGTCAACAACCCAGCAGCAGGACCGCTATCTTCTCATTTATGCACGGAGAAACAGGAGAAGCACTGCCCGAGCCCTACAAAATGACCTCCAGAGGGCCACAAATGTGCATGTTGGTCCTCAAACGCTCAGAAACCGACTCCATGAGGGTGGTATGAGGGGGGTATGAGGGGGGTATGAGGGGGGTATGAGGGTGGTATGAGGGGGGTATGAGGGCGTTGGGCCGGTGCTTACTGCCCAACACCGTGCAGCCCGATTGGCATTTGCCCGAGAACACAGCGATTGACTGATTGGTGCGAGCCAGAGGTTCCCTGACTGGCATTGGGGACCGGGATGAGATCCTCAGACCTATTGTAAGACCATATGCTGGTGCTGTGGGCCCTGGGTTCCTTCTGATGCCTGATAATGCCAGGCCACATGTGGCAAGAGTGTGTCAGCAGGTCCTGCATGATGAAGGTATTGATGTTCTGGACTGGCCTGCCCGTTCCCCAGACTTAAATCCAATAGATACATCTGGGACATCATGTGTCGGTCCATCCATCAACGCCACGTCGCACCACAGACTGTCCAGGAGCTGACTGACGCTCTAATCCAGGTCTGGGAGGAGATCCCTCAGGAGGACATCCGTGGTCTCATCAGGAGCTGCCCAGGCGTTGTAGGGAGTGCATTCAGGCACGTGGAGAACACACACTACTGAGGATGATACAGACTCGTTTGGAGGAATTTCTACAGAATTTGGATCAACCAGTGACCTGATTTGTCACTTTGATTTTGACTAGAATTTTGGATCCAGAGAATTTGATTTCCATTTGTCATTCTTATGTTATTTTGTTCTCAACACATTGCCCTACACTATGAATAAAGATTTTCATCCGAAAAATCGAATTGATTGACATCTAGGATGTGTTTTTTGAGTGTGCCCTAAGTTTTTGTGAGCAGTGTATATATATATATATATATATATATATGTAAGGGATAATGTATAGAACGCTGGTCATTATCGGGAAAATAAGCACCGACAGGGCGAACCGGGCCCTGACGCGAAGCGGAGGGGTTTTGTTTCGCCCGGTTTATTTAATGACTTCCGCGACAAATAGTTCCCAAAAGTTTGCGCGTTGCTCGGCAACGTTTGGCTAGGCTAGAAGCAGCACGGCTAGCAGCTAGCCTAGCTACTTAGTTGAAGGCGCAGTTGGAGGAATGGTGGTGAATCTCTGGGTAAGTTGAAAGTCAGACTCACGCTAACTTCACGAGCGATTCCCGACTTCTCTCTCAGTGACGGGACAGATATAGTGTCGCTGCTACGTACGTGAGGAGTGATATGAAAGCACCAACTCCGTTGCCATGGGCAGCGTCATTATTTTTCTCAGAGGTCCTTTATCAGAAAATAATGACCTGTAGAACGTTGGGAAATCCCATTCAAATCAACGGAGCTTCTACTCACGTTGTGAAGAGCTGTATAATAAATACGGTTGTAGTTTACCGTCACCTCTCCCCTAAAGTAACTTGGTTATAACCAGATCTGCACAGACGCTCTTTGCTGCTTTGAGTGAACATTTTAGCCACAAAAATCACCAAAGTGTTTGTTTTGGAAGAGACAGAAGCACAAGGCTCTTAAACCAATGAACGATATCAGTACTTTTGATGACGTCATTGACATTAATGAACGACCTCATGCATATTAATGAAGCTGCAGAGTCGGGTCAGTCAGAGCAGTCGAGGACCAAACACGTCACATAAATACAATACTTTTCATGATAGTTTTTGTAACCGGTTAATGTGTTCCTTTTAGAAACAGGACGAGACTCTTTCATATTTAAGGCCAGACACGGCAGGTGAAAGTATTGCTTTTTCACGCAGTGGTGGAAGTGGAGATTTGTATCTATTTTCCTCCCTTTACATCTTAGTTTTCATGTCAGATATAAAAATGATGATGTTTATTTTATGATGTTTTGTCTGCAAGGTGGGGGCGACCCGGAAGTAGAAAGGCCGTCTTTCCCGCGGGTTTTCATTCATAAATATTGACAGATTTGACATCCACGTGTCCTGCTAAGGGGCCCCGTGATGACGCTTTCACCCAAATATGGTATTTTTCCTCCTACGAGACGCTGGAGCGGAAATGCGGAAGAACGGGCCGAGCATGAGCACTCGCTACAAAACTTCAGGGCTGGTTTTCTCTGAATGAGAGAAGCCGCACTCGGGCAGAGCCTGAGCCCTTATAGAAGCTCCCACAGACTCCAAACTTTACAGGCTGAGACACAACAAGATTTAGAAGGTTTTTTCAATATTTAATTCCTAACCTGATTTATTCAGCTTTGAAACAAACAAAAAAACTTTAAAAAAACAGAAAAACTAAACAAAATATCCAAAATCCCCTCTGAAAAAATCTTAGTTACTAATGTCAATAAAATAAAACCATAACATTTTAATCTGGCTCAATTCATTATTTTGGTTTCGTTGCCCAAATAAAGGCAGTTTTGGCCATTTTAATGCTCAAAATGCCTTATTTTTATGTGAAAACATAAAATGACAGAAAAAGTGCAGTACATTTTTTTCTCATATTTATATCTGTGATGTTCAGCAAAAGTTTCAAATTGACATCTCTACATTTATTTATTTTCCCCTATTCACCTGCAGTGTCTCGCCTTAACCTCTTAACATCAGATTTTTTTTTCCATCATTTTTTTGTTGGGTATTCAACTCACTTTTGTAACTTTATTTGTCATTTTTTTCGTCCATTGTTTTTCTTCACATTTTTGTCATTGTTTTTGTCATTTTTTGTAACAGTTTTGAATTTTTTTAGTAAAATTTTTGTCACATTTTTTGTCACATTTTTATCACATTTTTATCATTTTTTTATGTCATTTTTTGTCACATTTCTGTCATTTTTTCGTCCATTTTTTGTCAATTTCTTGTGACATTTTTGCCACTTTTTCATCAATGTTTTCTCACTTTTTTGTCACATTTCCATCCTTGCTTTCCTCTCAGTTTTGTCGCTATTTTCTCACCTTTTTCCCAGAAGCTTTTGGACTGGGGTAAAGCCAAACTGGAGAAAAAGGTGCTCGGTTCAGGTGGGAGTTAAGGGGTTAAATGTATATGAAGCGATCCCACTGACACCAGGGTCACTTATTCACTGATCTAAGCAGAGAAAGAGGAACAACGGCCACGGAAACAAATGTTAATCATAGAAACGTCTTAATATTGGCATATCGTGAGGTTATTGTTATCAGGAGCCAGATGTTGGGAATCGTATTGACTCGTGAGGTTCCCACTCCTGACCCCAAACACCTGTACAGTCCGGTCCGGCTCTTTCTCACCTCCTGAAACATTAAACTGATTCCGCAGCTTTTCTGACTTTTTCCCTCCTGAGCACCTCCTCCTCCTCGTCCTAACCCACATTAACCGGACGTCCCCTCTGAACCACAGTAGCTTTACCGTATTAAACCTGTGACACTGAACTAACCCCTCTCTCTTTCCCATAATCCTCTGCTCTCCACAGCCCGTCCGCCATGTTTGATTATGACTTCGAGTAAGTCCGGGTTTCTCTTGCTCTGTGCTTTGCTTTGGTTTGTTTTTTTTTTGTTTTGCATGACGGCTCGTGTTCGGGGTGAAACCATGTGCCTGACCCCAGCTGCTTATTCATCCATTCACACACGATTGTTTCTTTTAAGCCAGTTTGCGTTTTTTGAAGCAGGATTGTTTCGAAAGATCCTTCTTCAAAAGGTTTGCGTAGATCTAGGCGCCATTTTTCTGTGGTTTTCTGTGGTGTTTTGGAGTTTTACGTTTGTTTGTTTGTTTCCCGCACGTCGGCCACGAGTCGCCAAAGTCGACTTGAAATAACTTTTTTTTTTCTGTTGCAGGTTTGACATGAAGGTGAACAAGAAGCCGAGAGCGGTGAGTCAAGATTTAACCCCTTAACCGAGCATATTTTCTCCAGTTGGGCTTTACCCCAGACCAAAAGCTTCTGGAAAAAAGCAAAAATAGCAACAAAACTGAGACAAAAACAATGATGGAAATGTGACAAAAATGTGAGAAAACATTGACAAAAAAGTGACGAAAAATTGATGAAAAAATGACAAAAATGTCACAAAAAATGACAAAAATGTGATAAAAATTTGACAAAAAAGGACAAAAATTTGACAAAAAAATGACAAAAATGACAAAAAATGACAAAAAATTGACAAAAAATAGACAAAAAATAACAAAAAAATTACACAAAAAAGTGACACAAATATGACAAATGAAAAACAAAAATGTGATAAAAATTTGACCAAAAAATGACAAAAGTGTGACAAAAAATGAGAATAAAATGACAAAAAAGTTACAAAAATGAGTTGAAAACCCAACAAAAAAATGATGGGAAAAAAATCTGACGTGAGGAAAAAGATCCTCGGTTCAGGTGGGAGTCAAGATTTAATGGACAAAACATTTCCAGTAACTAACAAGCTTCAGGTTAAAGTGTAACTGGAATCAAATCAAAATAGTAATAGTAAACTTTGTCAAAAATACAAATATTAGGGCTTAAATCACATTCAGCTACAGTTTATCCCCCAAAAATGTCAACATTTTTCTATTTTGTCGTTCCATTTAAATTTTTATCTCAACATTTTTGCAAACCATCAGAAATATGCACAGATGTGCTGAAAACATCTTCATACATTTTTCTTTATTCCCTATGTATCCCCCCAATTTTTTTCTTCTTGTCTTTTTTTTTTCTTCATTTTTCCCCACTGTTCCTCCCACTATTTCCCTTTTTTTCCCCCGCTTTTCCTTCATTTTTCTCTAATTTTTTCCCTAGTTTTTTTTCCTTATTTCTTCTAATTTTTGTCCCTCATTTTTCCCCCAAAGTTTTCCTAGTTTTCCCCCAGTATTTCACAATTTCTCTTTATTTTTCCAAAATTTGTACTTATTTTTCCCACATTTTCCTCCCACTATTTCCCAATTATTATTTTTTATTTTTTTATTTTTTTTGTGAATTTTTTTTTTCCTTAATTATTTTTTCCCCCCAATGTTTTGATTATTTTTTTCAAAGTTTTGTCCCGTATTTCTTCCTAATTTCTCCCCAGTTTCCCCCCGACTATTTCCCAATTTCTCTTTTTTTTTTTTCAATGTTTCCTAATTTTGTTCTTAATTTTATTACATTTTTTTCCAAATTTTTAACTTATTTTTCCCACATTTTCCTCCCACTATTTCCCAATTATTATTATTTTTTATTATTATTTTTTATTTTTGTCATTTTTTTCCTTTGTTTTTCCTTAATTAATCCCCGCCCCATGTTTTGATTATTTTTTCAAAGTTTTGTCCCTTGTCTTTTTTCCCTTAATTCTTTCTAATTTCTCCCCAGTTTCCCCCCGACTATTTCCCAATTTCTCTTTGATTTTTTTTCAATGTTTCCTAATTTTGTTCTTAATTTTTTTATTTTTTCTCAATGTTTTTTACTTATTTTTCCCACATTTTCCTCCCAATATTTCCCAATTATTTTAGAATTTTATTCATTTTTTCCTAATTTTTTTCCTTTGTTTTTCATTAATTTTTTCTTTATTTTTTTCATTATTTTTTCCAAATTTCTTTCTTATTTTTCCCACATTTTCCCCAACAATTTTCCCACCATTTCTTTCTCTATTTGTCACCCCCCTCTTTTAGTTTTGTTTTTTACTCCCCGCCCCCCCATTCCCTGGCATTGGAGCTAAATTCCACATTGTAAACTTCGATATGATCTTGCTGACGATATATCGGCCACCTCTGTGTTTGTGTCTAACTTCTGTCCCTGATCTTTTCCAGGATTACTCCACCTGAGCCCCGCCCCCCGAGCCCCGCCCCCTGGACGCCGTGGCCTGTTCAGTCCCGGCGAGCGTTTCCCGCTCCACATTCCCGCTCGCCGCCGGAGGGTCGCGGCGCGTTGCATGTTCAGAAATAAAGACTGTATTTATTACCATCGTCCTCCTCGGAGAAACCAAACTCCACACACGTTTGTTTTTGTCGGACTTCATCGTGACATCGACACCTTTTATTTTTACATGGTTTGTTTTTACAAGAAAAGAATAAAATGCCATTCAACAAATTCCACCGTTTGGGAACTCTCTTTTTTATCTTTCTGATGTAGATTTGCTTTTGGCCGTTATGTGTTGCACAAAACAGACGGCAATATTTTGTTAAAGGACTTGGATCGTGACTTGAGTAAAAGTACCGATCAAATATTACTCCAATATCAGTGAAAGTACTGAAGTGTTTTCTGTAGGAATGAAAGTTCGGTTTAGTCCACCGTTTTCCACACTGATCTGTTCTTACCTGAGCTTAGACGAGTTGATCCGTACCTGTCTGGTCTTTGTGCCCGTGGAAGAGCTCGGTCACTCGTAACTTAGCCCCCGTTTGGAGCTGTAGGAATATACTGGGAGAGGCTAAATGCTAACAACATCTTTGGTCGTTTTGCGTGACTGAGCGCACACACATAAACCAGACGGGTACACGTGAACTTGTCTAAGCTCAGGTAAGAACATATCTCAGTATGGAAAAATCGGTGGCCTGTTCCTTTAAAGGGATATATGTATTTTTTGTAATTCAATCAGTTCTTATGTTTGAAGAGCTTCGTGGCGCTAGGCTAGTGCATGTCTATGGTATCAGCTAGCTGCATTAACCTCTTACCTTCCACCTGAACAGAGCACTTTCTCTCCAGTTTGGTTTTACCCAAATGTAAAGGCTTATTGGGAAAAGTGTAAAAAAAAAAATCCAATAAAAAATGTGACCAAAAAATAAATAAAAAATGTGACAAAAAATAAATAAAAATGTGACAAAAAACAAATAAAAATGTGACAAAAAATAAATAAAAATGTGACAAAAAATAAATAAAAATGTGACAAAAAAATAAATAAAAAATGTGACAAAAAATAAATAAAAATGTGACAAAAAATAAATAAAAATGTGACAAAAAAATAAATAAAAAATGTGACAAAAAATAAATAAAAATGTGACAAAAAATAAATAAAAATGTGACAAAAAAATAAATAAAAAATGTGACAAAAAATAAATAAAAATGTGACAAAAAATAAATAAAAATGTGACAAAAAAATAAATAAAAAATGTGACAAAAAATAAATAAAAATGTGACAAAAAACCAACAAAAATGTGTCAAACTCTGGCAAATATGAGATGAAAAAGAATGTGAAAAAGTGACAACAACGAGGCAGCAATGCGCGGAAAAGGATCTGATTTGTATGTCTTGGCTTTGAGGCATTTCTCTGGCCAATATGCTGTAAGCGCCAGGTGAGAACTTGTTAGATTTGGGAAAAGCCGAACTGGAGAAACTGCGCTCGGTTAAGGCGGAGGGTAAGAGGTTAAAAACAGTGTGACCCGCTCCACAGACATTCATATGGTTAGTCTGGTGTTATCAGTGATTTGCCTCAGGTGCTCTGTGGAGCGGGTCAGACTGTTTTTAATGCAGGCTAGCTGATACCATAGACATGCACTAGCCTAGCACTAGCCTAGCGCCACAAAACTCTTCAAGAACTGCATGAATTACAAAAAAAAACATCTCCAGAAATCAGCAACACTCTATAACAAGGAAATGAGGCCCTATGTCAAACATCCTGAAATATCCCTTTAAGTTAAGGAAATGACATGACCATATTTGGATTACGGCGTCATCTCGGTCACAGCCTTTTGTGCTACGCGTGGATACCAAACATGTCAGTATTTGTGAATGAATAAGCTGAGTGTGGGAAAGACCGGCGACGCTAAGGACAAAACTAGACACAAATCTCAAAGCATGGTATGGTATGATAATGTGATGATAAAGGAAACCAAAAAAACATGAATCCTCATTTACATGTTGAGTTTATGTTTTATTTTTTATTAACAATTTCAAAATACAAAATCTCGTCGAGGTACAAAATACGAGTAAAATGAAGGGTGAACATTTTTAAGAACTTTACAGAGATGTAAGGCACAAAAATAAAAAACATTGGAGCATGTCAATTTTAAAATAAAAGGTATTTGGACGTGTCAGATACTATTTTCTTAATGGAGCTGGACTTAATAAGGCTTAATGAGGAAAAATCCAGTTTGAAATCATTCATAAAGGCTGTATCCGAATGTCCACCCTAGTCCCTGACCCCTCATTCACTACATAGGCCCGCACTATATAGTCGACTATGATTCTGTTGGCGATTCGGACACAAGCCACTACTTTCTCAGCGCTGCGTGACGTCACGCGCGCTGCGGCTGCAGATGTTTTTTTTTAGTTTTTTTATCTGAATTTATTTATTGGTACAAACGTTTATTTTATGAAAGAGAACGACTGTTTTGGCACTTTTACAGGCGTTACTATCATCACAAAAAAGCAAAAAAAAAAAAAAAAAAAGTCACCCCAGCGTGAGCTCAGAGACCCGAAAGTCGGTCAGAGCCCGGTGTCCGAAGCGCCAGCAGATTGAGTGACGACATCTGCTAAAAGTTCGCGAAACTCCGGGAATAAAGTATTTCTGCGATAAAGACCAACCAGACTCATGAGACAGTGGAATATTTATGGATTAATACGAGTCAGATACGCTTTTACTTCACATGGATTTTACGTGAATGGCTTGGATTATTCGAGAGGAAGCTCTCGGTCATTTAACAGCTCGAGCTAAAGGTTAGCAGCTAACGTTAGCATCTTTTCACCGTAACCGTTTATATTTAGGTCGTTTATTCCTGAGAAATACAAACACACGACTGAAACAGCTGATTTACTTCAGTCGTGTTGTTTAGTTCACAGACCTGTCTCTGTCAGGCTCTTCTCTGACTCTCGCAATGCATTGTGGTCTATATTGACCCGTTTAGTGACCATCGATGCGCACTACTTTTCCAGATGCATTGTGGGAAATTTCGAGTGCACTACTTTTTTCTCTCTGGACATTCGGACACCCCGACAACATGGCGTGAGCACCATATAGTCACTATATAGGGGATAGTGTGGACATTCGGATACAGCCAAAGTGATTGAAACAGGGTGAGGGTGAGTGTCTCTCCATTTACAACAATGTGTGTGGTATTTTGCAAGGAGGAAAACAGTATTAACAATATCAGTGACAGAATTTTCTATACCTTCAAAAAAATATAAAATATATTCACCTTTAAAATTGGGGATATTCAAGATTTTAAAGCAGTACTAAGTAACTCTTCCCCCTAGAGGTCTTAAGCGCAACTGCAGGTGTCGTAGCAAGTTACGATTTTTTAACTTATTAATTGTCTTGGAGAGTAAATACTACGCTGACAGGAAAGGCGAAGGGAGAGAGGGTTACTGTGCATCCAATTATACAATAGAAATATTTATTTTCACTCAAACTTGGCTGTAAATACTGTTTAAAGTGACGTTAGCCCGCAGTTAGCTTTGCCCGTTAGCCTGTTAGCTTCTTCTTCGTGATTACATTAGTGTGTATTGCTTTCTCCGGACCGGTGGCAGTCAAGTTGCAAATATGGTTTTCTGTCCAGAGACACCAGGGGAGATGAAAGACCCTCCAATCATCCCATAAACACTTGTATTACCCCCACAGGGACTACGGGAAGGATTTATTAAGGTAAACACGTTACTTAGTACTGCTTTAAGAGATAGCCAATCTCTAACATCACTCCAGAAACGACTCGTTATTGGACACAAGAAGAACAGATGCTCTACGGTCTCTTCAGGGAAATTACTGAAGGCACAACTGACCAAGTCAAATTTAAATCTTTTATGAAGAAAATCCTGTGCGAGATTTTAAAATGTGTTTCTTTAACTTTGGGTGGAATCGGCCATTTGATATATTTAGAGAAGGCCAACATCCTGAACTTATCTACTGATGTGTTTCTGTGGAAATCATGGAATAGTTTAGATTTAGAAACATCTGTAACAATCGTATTAGTGCATTTCTTGTCTTCTATTTTATTCCCATCAATTAATAAACTTGGTAAAGCTGGAGTAACATAAGAGTGGGCCAAAGTATTCTGGATCAGCTGGATCAACGCTGCAGGCACAGATTACAGATTTTTTGATAATTTCTAGAGGTACAATTGACATTAAACCGGTTCATAAAACTCTTGTAATCCAATATAACACCATTGGTATCCATTATATCTGTTACAAATAAGATCCCCTTATTAAACCATTCTAAGTGTGAAGTATTGACCTGTTATTCCACAGTAAAGAACTGTGAGGAGTAAAATTATGTGAAAACGCCATTCTCCAAAAAAGTAATATTTGCTTATGAAACTGAGATATTGAGTTTATGTCTATTGCAGGACACACTTTTTCTTCTTCTTTGTTTCTTCGTCTTCCCCAAGAAGGGCTGAAACAGCCTCCCTAAACACTTCCTTCACGCCCTCCTGCAAAACACACACAAAGACAGATGAAATTAAGATCGGGAGTCAAACCCATGACACGGGAGCAGACAGGAGGCTAACCACTCTGCCGTCAGACCTTGGTTTTCGCCGAACACTCCATGTATTTCACTGCTCCCAGCTCTCGGGCGAGTCTCTCTCCATCCTCTGGCCGTAGGGGGCGCTGTTTGTGCTTAGCCAGTTCCTCCAGGACGCTGCGGTCGTCTCTGAGGTCGGTCATTGTGCCCACGAGCAAGAACGGGGTGTTGGGGCAATGACGCCTGATCTCCGTGACCCACTGGAGACAAAAGGTGACAAAAAAATGACAAAAATGTGACAAAAAATGACAAAAATGTGATAAGAATTTGACAAAAATGTGACGAAAAATGACAAAAATTTGATAAAAAATTGACGTAAAAATGACAAAAATGTGACAAAAAAAAGACAAAAATGTGATTAAAAAAAAAAGACAAAAATGTGACAAAAATGAGTTGAATACCCACAAAAAAATGATGGAAAAAAATCTGATGACGTGAGGAAAAAGATCCTCTCGGTTCAGGCGGGAGTTAAGAGGTTAATGAATAACTACTTTGGCAACAAGCTGTAAACTCCTGTTGCTTTGAAGCTGGGCCCGTTTTCTTTCGCTTTCACATGTTTTATTTTCTCCTGCGTGTGAGGGACAGAGACAGAAGAGTCAGGTTTATAAATGTGTTTGATCATGTCCTAAAGTGAGAACAAACTCCAGGTTATAAAGTGTAAAAGAGGACTCAGTGCTTTAAGTGGACAAAAAGATTAAAAAAAATAGGCCTATATATAATATGTTATGTTTTTCCTTCTTTTCTTTATTATTTTTACAGCGTTATTACAGTATAAAATGTTGCCTGTCCTGCCAAACTACATGCTTTTTCATAGATATTTCAAAGAAGCAAGTATGATCGATATCCCGGTGGGCGTGATTGACAGATGGCATCAACCAATCAGAGCAACGCTAGATACGTCGCAGCGACAAGTGTTGACAAGTGGATTATGTTTTTTTCCAAATTATTTAAAACAGACGAAAGAGCAGAAGAAAACATCGTCACTCGCCGCGCACGCCATCTCTGTTGTTTTGGTCGAGTGCGGTGACGGCTTCCGCCTCTTGGGGAATGAAGTCCCGCCTCTCGGTGCGTGATTGGACCGATGTGGGTAAAATGGTGAAATGATTGGCTGCGAGGAGCTGTCCAGACGGTTCTTCTTTTGAACAGAAAGGAGGAGTGTCTGGCAGGACAGGCAAGTATAAATGATGTTGTAATAACGCGGGACTGTATCATTTACATCATGTATTCACAATAATTAGTCAGATCTGCTCAAATAAACAACTCATGATGACAGCCCAGTGCAAAGAAAATAAGCTTTGTGAACGCCCATCTACATAATAAACAACAGTAATGAAAGCCCAGTCTTACCATTAGAAGACATTGGGCCCGATCTTGTGCATCAAAACGGAGACGATGGCGTGACATTTTGCCTCAGTAGCAGCACTTTGTGATCTTGCCGCTCCAGACTTAGCGCATTTAAGTGGGTGGAGACACACATTTTCCTCCAACCAGATCGACTCCGCGTCCAGGAGAGTGGTTGTGTGGTTGTGTGGGGTGAACATGTGCTTTTGTTTTGCTTCGCGTTCACGCCAAGTACGGCCGATCCGCGCCACAGCGGACGCTGTAGCTCTTTTTCTCTGGAGACGTGAACATGGTTTAGCTCACGATGGGGTAAATAAAGTTTTTAGTTTGACCTGTGAGAGCCTAAGGCTTAAGAAAGAACGTAAGACAGCGCAATATGCAGTGCAGTCACCTCCTCTTGAGACGCCCCCTCACAGGTGGCGGAGGCGAATGGCACATATAGCGCCGCCACTCGGAAAATCATTCGCCAAGAGCCTGCGCCGCCCCGTGCGCCGCCACAAGATCTGGCCCAGACTGTTTGAGCTGAACTCTTACAGGTGGGTGTCTCTGAAGCTCTGTGACAGAGGTGATTCTTAAAGACTATTGTCTGTGCTTTCCAAAGTGTTCCACACTTCCATGTCCTGTGCTGACATTGCAGCTTGTCAGGCTCCGTTCTGTCTGCAGCCCATCTCATCTCAGTTTGTTTCAATCCATATTTACCGCTTTGTTTTGTTTTTATCGCATCTACGAGGCCAGACGGGGCACATGGCTCTCATGCTCGTCGCCACTAGGGCTGGGTACCGTTAGTTTTTTTCGATACCACTACTTTAACAATACCTGCTTTTCGGTACCGGTGCCTTAACAGTACTTTTTTCGATACCTTTGTTATTTTAATTGAGTTAAAATAATGTGCAGGAAAAGTATCGTTCAGGAGGACAAACAGCACAGCGGCACAAACACGGCACATCAGAAAACAGGAGCAGCAGCGTCGCCTGGAACTTCATGTTTTGAGCAGAATTCCCACTAAAGCCGTGATAAAAAGAGAGTTCGGACATTATTCCCTCCTGAGCTGCAGGAACAGACCAGATCCACATCAGGACCGTTTACTGAAGATAAACTTTTCTAAACTCACTGAGCTGTTGGACAGTGAAAGCTCCTCACACGTCACAGATCTGTTACATAGTGAGAGCGCTCACTCTGTCACTGACAAAGCACCATAACTGTTCCAAACATGGCTAATGCAGAGTGAGCCTCACCTTTTCCACAAACAATCTTTGATCCAAACGCTCCGGTGCAGCTGGAGTTTAAACAACAGCAGAAACTTCAGGCTCTGCGGCTAAAGCTAAAGCTAAAGGTAAAGCTAATGTGTTTCGTGCTGTCACTGCTTTTCTCTTTGTCTAAGAGTCTAGTTTCTTGTTCAATCCTGGTTTAGTCCTGGTTTTTAACCAGTTTACTGTAAGTCCTGGTTTAGTCCTGGTTTAGTCCTGGTTTAGTCCTGGTTTAGTCCTGGTTTAGTCCTGGTTTAGTCCTGGTTTAGTCCTGGTTTAGTCCTGGCTCAGACGCGGCTCTGCCATCTCTGATAATGACTGAAGTGTGAGTAAGTTACAGTTTTGCTTCTGCATTTGTGCTGAAGCTGCTCATGAGTTCAGGCTTTTTTAGACTCACTGTGGATCATTTATTGACGTTTGGAGAGAAAAAGTACCGAAAATTAGCACCGGAAAAAAAAAGGTTTTTCGATACCGCCCCCTACCGGAGCTTTTCAGTCATTTAACAGTACCCAGCCCTAGTCGCCACTTGTGAGAACCTCAGTGACCGCGGCACAGCTGGGGTCGGCCAACGCAGCCAACCTTGTTCTTTTACTCCTCTGAAGCAGGAGAGCAGAAGTGTTCATTGTATTTTAACTGAGCAGCGATGTTTGCGTTTCACAAACCCTCTCCGCGATCCGCTTGTTTGTGTGGACGAGCACCATGTTGTTGACAGCGGCGACAGCGACGCACCGCGCTCTTCACTCATACAACTCAGGGGTGTCTGGGTAATGTAGTCTCTGCTCACGGTGGGACGAAGTAGGAAGCGCACTCTGAAAAGCGGTGGGGCAGCCAAAGGATTAAAACAGATGTGCAAATGAACGTACCGGGACGCTAAAAACACATTCTTGGCGCACGGAGAGGTGGCGGTACTGCCTACCGGTGCATACCGGCCCACTTAAAGCACTGCGTTTACTCATTTCTAGTTCTCAGTCATTTGGGAGACAGTTTCTTTATCTGGTGTGTGATCTTTAATGTAAATGTAAAAGTGAGTTGTTCAGACCGTCTTTCTGACGTTCTCGTAGGAGGACGGCGAGACCACGGAGAAGCAGACGAGGAACACGTCGGTCCGAGGGTAATTGAGTTGGCGCAAACGTGTGTATTCCTCTGTACCTGCACAAACCAAAGATCAGGTTCCCTTCACTACAGCAGGAGGCACTACCAGAATAAAGTTGTACAATTGGCCTCTGTGGTTACCAGACATCCCCCAGATCTCCACCCATAGAAACAGATGGAGCAGAGCCTGAGCCGAAAAACAGCGCCTGCCAACTTCAGCCACGCTCAGACTGGTTTATCGTCTGGTTTACCGAGTTCAATGAGCTTTAAATGCTGGAATAGGGCTTGGGGTGAAGTGGAGGTGGGGGGGGGGGATAACACCATGCATTTAAAATGTCTATGTAGGCTCTCAGTCGTACAGGAGTTGTCAATCTTCTATGAAGGTTCTTGAGTCATCCTCTGTACTCTGAGGTTGAAACGTTTTCGCCTCTTCATCCAGAAGGCTTTGTCAGCAACACTAAATCATCTTTCTCCAGCGTACAACAATTTGCTCCGTGCCAGACCAGGAGGGCTCTGTCACGTTACTGAGGCTGCAACTCAGCCCAGGTCAACAGGCAGGTAATAAGCAGAGATCAACTGAGATTAGGGTCGTTCAGACTGAAACTTAGGAGTGATTTAGGTCGTTAGGACTTAGAACTACAAAGATGTTCATAGAGGGAGGGCACTGAGCCGAGCTGAACTCCTCCCTGTGGTCTTTATCTGGGCTGTGGGCTGAGCTGAAACTTTGTGCTGCTGACAAAGCCTTTTGGATGAAGAGGCGAAACGTTCGACACTTCAACTAGTACAGACGATGACTCAAGAACCTTCATCGAACTTGCATTTAAAATTACACAAATAAAACCATGAATTAAAAACAACTCAGCTGGCACCATCTCACAATTATTTTTTGTGACAAGCCCCCGAAGGTTCACTTTGAGCCGTGAAAAACAACGTGGGTTATTTTCTGGACATTTTATCATTTTTTTGCCTGGAAAATTGAAATGATGTAAAGCTCGAATCTAACATACTTGATCACACTCTTTGTTTTTTGTTTTTTAGAGAAGTGAGTTTCTACAGCCCTTGTCTCTCAGTGGTTCTGACCTGTGGTGTCAATGAGCATCATCGTGTAAGGTTCTCCTCTGATCATCAGCGTCACTGAAAAGTTATCGAACACCTGTCAACACAAAGAAAAGCTTAGACTTTAATTCATTTTTGATCACCACCTGCTGCTGACACTTGTTTGGACTTTATGTTTATCTGCACATTACATTGGTTGTTTTGCTTCAATGGCTCTCATTTATCAAACTGGTGTATGTGAGCTGTACTGTTTTGGCTTTTATAAATCTGAACATGAGCGCACGGTGCTCAGATCCTACACCAGGTGAGGAGGTGCCGGACACTGTACACTGCTTTTAACTAAACAGCTCTGGAAAACAGTTTTAACAGGTTCAATTGCATTACCACATTTCATTGGTCATTTAGAAACAAGGCTGCAGCGTTAATATTATGGGCAGACTTTGATTCAGTGTTGCACAATGCATCGACATGCTCCTCCACGCCACGGGTCTGAACGCAGATGCTCAGCCCAGACCAGGAACACTAGAACCAGGAAGCAGTGGCACAGAGACACTCATGGTGTTTTTTGTATTCTTTTGTTTTGTTTTTTGTTTTTATAAAAAATATAAAAATAAAAAATATAACTCAATAAGTAAATGACGACCAGGAGGTATCTGGAACAGATGCCCTAGGCACCTCAGCTTCTCCTTTCGACGTGAAGGAGCAGCGACTCTACTCCGGACTCCTCCCGGGTAACTGAGCTCCTCACCCTAAGCCACCCTGAGAAGGAAACTCATTTCGGCCGCTTGTGTTCGCGATCTTGCCCTTTCAGTCAAACCCACAAGCTTTGCCCAGACTCAGCTCCCTCTTCACCACGACAGACCGATACAGCGACCGCATCACTGCAGACGCCGCACCGATCCGTCTATCGATCTCACGCTCCTTCCGTCCCTCACTCGTGAACAAGATCCCGAGATACTTGAACTCCTCCACTTGAGGCAAGGACTCCCCACCGACCCGAAGGGGGAAGGTCCAACAGAACAACATCATCCGCAAACAGCAGAGATGAGATCCTGAGGCTCCCAAACCGGACGCCCTCCGGCCCCTGGCTGCGCCTAGAAATTCTGTCCATAAAAGTAATGAACAGTCCGGGCCCCGGACCCCATACTCCCGGAGCACCCCCCACAGGGCACCACGAGGGCCCCGGACCCCATACTC
This sequence comes from Gobius niger, assembly GCF_951799975.1. Taxonomy (NCBI): domain Eukaryota; kingdom Metazoa; phylum Chordata; class Actinopteri; order Gobiiformes; family Gobiidae; genus Gobius; species Gobius niger. The sequence continues at coordinate 30,563,443 of NC_136865.1, read as the reverse complement.
CCGGAGCACCCCCCACAGGGCACCACAAGGGCCCCGGACCCCATACTCCCGGAGCACCCCCCACAGGGCACCACGAGGGACGCGGTCGAACGCTTTCTCCAGATCCACAAAACACATGTGGACTGGTTGGGCGAACTCCCACGAACCCTCGAGTACCCGATGAAGGGTATAGAGCTGGTCCAGTGTGCCACGACCAGGACGAAAACCGCATTGTTCCTCCTGGATCCGAGGTTCAACTATCGGCCGGATCCTCCTCTCCAGCACCCCGGAGTAGACCTTACCGGGGAGGCTGAGGAGGGTGATTCCTCTGTAATTGGAACACACCCTCCGATCCCCCTTCTTAAAGAGAGGGACCACCACCCCGGTCTGCCAATCCAGGGGCGCTGTCCCCGACCGCCACGCGATGTTGCAGACACGTGTCAGCCAAGACAGTCCTACAACATCCAGAGACTTAAGGTACTCAGGGCGAATCTCATCCACCCCCGGAGCCACCGAGGAGCTTTCTCACCACCTCAGTGACTTCAGCTTGAGAACTGCAAATTTCACCTTGGATTGAGCCTGATTCACTGGTGTCTTAGAGTTGGTGAATGTTGTTTTACACAGTTCAATCAACATTTCTCTTTAGTAAACACAAATAAAAATATGTTCCTGGAGCTTTTGTTTTTGTTTCATTTTGGCATGTTTGGTAGTTTTGGAAAAGCTTCGAGTAGTTCATGTGATTTATGCAAAAAGAAGTGGAAAAAAATATTGAAAAGTATAAATGTTATGGCTGTTTTAAGGCGTGGGAAATGCAAGTCTCCAATATACAACACATGAGAGAAAATCAAACACTGGATTCGGAAAATTTGGCTCAAAAGAACATTTTCTGCAGAAAGCCACGTCTCAAGCTGCAACACAGACAAAATGGTCATTGATGAAAAAAAAAATCTTGCAAAATGTACAAAATTGTACATAGGATGAGATTAGGGTTAAAAACATCTCGTCAATTTGAAAATGTCTTGCAGACTTTGATGTCCTGCCTGTTTAAGTCCTGCCTGTTTTGTGTCGATCCACTGTTTAGGGCGTGGCTTCCTTTTGGACTGAGCCTATTTGAACATTTTTATGGAAATTTGCAAATGGACTTTTGATTCCATGAAAACCCAGACTAACATTAGATATAAATATTTATTTTAAACTAAATACTAAATACAAAAATGGAAAAACATGAAATCTAATTTGGGGATTGGTGAGTCTAATATTGCTGACCTGTGAGCTTTTGTTAACAGCTAAGGTTAAATCAGAAAAGCTAACTCTTTCCACCTCCTGTTTGTAAAATGCAGACCGTTAGTTTTGTTTTCTTACCAGAGGCAGAGGCTCGGTGATCACGGTGTAGGAGATCAACAACATCTTCTTTTCTGCCTCACTATCTCCCAACACCACGACCCTCAGTGTATGCATCTGTGGACGAGAAAACAGCACTACTACAACTACTACTATTACTACTACTACTACCAGGGGTAAAGTGGTCCGGAACTGAGTTCTGCAGCCTGCCACCTTGGGCAGTGAAAACATAAAGGCAGACAGAAGTCTGACAGACAATCACCGAATCAAAGAAGGGGATGAGCGTCTGGAAGTTGTTGTTGTTGCTGAGCTGGACAGAAGTCCACTTCACAAAGAGAGACTGGATGAATACGGTATGTCAGATCCGCAGCAGCTCAGTCACTCCCCATGCGCGTGGGCTCAATGCGCCTCAATATAACAGCATTTATGGGGAAATCATGAACCTTACGGACATAAAGTAATCCATAAGGCATGAAGAAAACAAACTGGAGGGCAGGCAGCAGAGGAGTGGAGCTGGTCCGAACGGAGAGAGAAAAAACAAGGCAAGCAGCATGTGTTGTGTGTGTGAGACCCTCCGGTATTTTAATAAACTCACCGTCACGTCCTGTAAGGTTTCTCGTCCGAGCCTAAACTCACTGATCGGTGTGAGCTAGTCTTCTTTCGGGTTTGATTTATGACAGATCCCGTCGAAAACAACGCTCCGTCAAACCTCACTTTTTACACCGGAAAACAAACAATCCGCGTCAAAGTGAAAGTGAAAGCATGGGCGTAGGTTTGCTTGGGGACCATGGGGACATGTCCCCACCAACTTCCACCATGTGGAGATCTTCACATTGATGCCTCAGATGTGGCTCTTCAGGCTTGGGGACGATCGGCATCACAGCACTTTTGTTTCGCTCAGATTGGTGAAATATTCGTGGAGATTTTCATATTTTCAGGTTGTAACGGAGCTTCTGTCTGTTTATGGAGCTTTATTACGTGAGAGGCATTTACGTGTCCGACGGAAACACGCCATGTTTCCCGTTTGTTTATGTGGGATGTTTCACTCAGCAAAGATCAGAAAATGGTTGGTTTGCTCTTTCCACAACTTCTTTTATTAACAAGTTAAGTGAGAGGAGAGCAGCTTCTGTTCCAGGTTCTCTGAGCAGCAGTGAGGGGGGGGTCAGAGACTGGTTTTCAGTGACCAAAAAATTATCTCTGTATTTGAAAGATATAATATATATGTATATATATGTATATATATATATATGGATCATTCTTGAAATCATTTGTACTTTTATGACTGTTCATTAAACATAAAGTATTCAGCATAGTGATTTGATTAATAAATAAATAAATAAAACAAAGATAGACTTTTCTTTAAAGGCAAGAAATAGTCGTTTGAATAATCGTGATTTCAATTATGACCATAATAATCGTGATTATTTTTTCAATAGTCGAGCAGCTCTAGCTCATAGTAAGCATTATTGATGAAGAGTGGGAAAACAAATGGCACAAATATTAGGCCACTCGGGGAAATTAATGATGAAGACGAAGACTCAAAACTGCATAGTCCTCCATTTGAAGAAGCCTTATGGGTCGGCTTATGTTCACCAGACTTTCTCCAAAGCCTAAAGAGACAGATGAATGTGATGGTTTTGACCCGCTCGGCCCCTGCTCGGCCCCCCCTCGGCCCCGCGTGACGCTGTGCAGTGTTTTCAGACTTATATCAGACCTTTATGTTTATTCACGTCTGAGATTTCACTGAGAAACTCCAGCCCTAAAGCGTGACGTGTTTGTTTAATGAAAACACTCTGTCCACTGTTAGGACTGACACAGGCCTTTATAAGGAAACCACGGCTGCTCCTCAGATAAAACACGAGAGGCTTTCAACTAAACACAGTCTGTGGGCTCAAAACGGTCCCAGTTTAGGCCCAGTTTAGTCTAATTCCTCTTGAGTTAAGATCCAGTTATTATTATATTCCATTAAAAAAACATTACATTGGATTCAGCATTAACCAGCAGTGTCCAACCTGTGTGAAAAGTGTAGCGGGTTTTGAACTCGCTGAGGAGTATTAACCTCTTAACTCCCGCCTGAACCGAGAGGATCTTTTTCCTCACGTGATCTGATTTGTCTTCCATCTTTTTTTTGTTGGGTATTCAACTCATTTTTGTCATTTTTTCCGTCAATTTTTTATCACATTTTGGTTATTTTTTTGTAGCATTTTGTCACAATTTTGTCTTTTTTTTTTCATCCATTTTTTATCACATTTTTATCACATGTTTGTCATTTTTTTTGTCACATTTCAATCAATTTTTTTGTCACATTTTTGTCATTTTTTGTCACATTTTGTCATAATTTTTTGTCATTTTTTAATCACATTTTTGTCACATTTTTGTTATTTTTTTGTCACATTTTTTCATCAATTTTTTGTCCATTTCTTTCACATTTTTGTGACATTTTTGCCACTTTTTCATCCATTTTTCGTCACTTTTTTGTCACATTTCCATCATTGTTTTCGTCTCAGTTTTGTTGCTTTTTTCACAGGTTTTTTCCAGAAGCTTTTGGATTGGGGTAAAGCCAAACTGGTGCAGGCGCCATATATTGAATAGTGATTTAAACAAAGTATTTGCATAACAGAAACAATGGGGGGGAAAAAATAGAAAAACCCCAAATATACACAGACTTCTGGTAGGAAATGACAACGGAACTCACAGCGAATACACACACACACAAACCAAAACAAAAAGAATTGTCCAAACGGTTTGGTTTCTTCCAAAGACCAACGCGACAACCCACGAGAGTTTGTGTTAGCGTGTGTGTTAGCATGTGTTTTAGCGTGTGTGTTAGCATGTGTGTTAGCATGTTTGTTAGCATGTGTGTTAGCGTGTGTGTGTTAGCGTTTGTGCTAGCATGTGTGTTAGCGTGTGTGTTAGCATGTGTTTTAGCGTGTGTGTTAGCATGTGTGTTAGCATGTTTGTTAGCATGTGTGTTAGCGTGTGTGTGTTAGTGTGTTTGTTAGCATGAGTGTTAGCGTGTGTGTTAGCATGTTTGCTAGCATGTGTGTTAGCATGTTTGTTAGCATGTGTGTTAGCGTGTGTGTATTAGCGTGTGCTAGCATGTGTGTTAGCATGTGTGTTAGCATGTGTGTTAGCATGAGTGTTAGCGTGTGTGTGTTAGCGTGTGTGCTAGCATGTGTGTAAGCGTGTGTGTATGTTAGCATGTTTGTTAGCATGAGTGTTAGCGTGTGTGTGTTAGCGTGTGTGCTAGCATGTGTGTCAGCGTGTGTGTGTGTTAGCATGTTTGCTAGCATGTGTGTTAGCATGTTTGTTAGCATGTGTGTTAGCGTGTGTGTGTTAGCGTGTGTTAGCATGAGTGTTAGCATGTGTGTGTTAGCATGAGTGTTAGCGTGTGTGTGTTAGTGTGTGTGTTAGCATGTTTGTTAGCATGTGTGTTAGCGTGTGTGTGTTAGCGTGTGTGCTAGCATGAGTGTTAGCATGTGTGTGTTAGCGTGTGTGCTAGCGCGTGTGTGTTAGCATGTGTGTGTTAGCGTGTGTGCTAGCGTGTGTGCTAGCGTGTTGTGTTAGCATGTGTGTTAGCATGTGTGCTAGCGTGTTGTGCTAGCATGTGTGTGTTAGCATGTGTGCTAGCGTGTTGTGTTAGCATGTGTGCTAGCGTGTTGTGCTAGCATGTGTGTTAGCATGTGTGCTAGCGTGTGTGTTAGCATGTGTGTTAGCATGTGTGCTAGCGTGTGTGTTAGCGTGTATGATATTCCTTGTTTTCAGAAGACGCCCAGCCGTGCTTTGCCAAATGCTCATCAAAGACACACTCTCTGCCAGGGCTAATACGACTGCAGCCACTACGGGATGTAAACAAACCTACACACTGCTCCACTAAAGTCTCCCAAACAATCATCTGATGCATCTGCAGAAAACGTGACGGTGATTAAGCATCAGCAAACTTCAACAAAAAAAAATAGCCCTTTGTTTAAAGTGTTACTTTGGATAATAAGTTCTTCATTTGTTCATAATAGTACATTTTATTGATCCTTAGCAACTTGTAAAGGCATTAACAAGTACAAATGTACCATAAACAAACCCTGTTTTTACTTTTTAAATGTAAAACACGCAATTTCACGGTACACCTTTGGTTAACCTTCCTTCCTTCCTTCCTTAAACTACTATACGGTATTTTCTGTCACGGTTATCACACTGTGGGAACCTCACACCGTCCCATCCCGACCACAGAGTCAATTATATTTAAGATTTTGCAAGAATAATAATAATAGTTTTCTTTAGTTTAACATTTTTCTTCTTGAACGCGGTTCAAGTAACTGTAACAAGTGAATTTCTCCTTTGTGAGATCAATAAAGGTTTATCTTATCTTATCTTATCTTATTTTTTGATGTTTATAGTTTCACTTCCTCATTGGACACTGACAGGAAGTGACACAGATAGTTGTCAACAATTTAAACTGTTGCCTTGACATGTTATGTCAATGGGAAATGAGTCAAACTGTACCTTTATCGATGTCACTTCCTGTCAGCAGCTTAAAAATTCTAATAAATATAACTTTTCTGGCCAACATTTCCTCATTCAAATTTCTGCTACACTGAAATAAAATGATAATTATTAACTTAGAGCTGATGTTATTCATCTGAATAAGTTATAATATGTTCAAAAGCATTAAAACCTGTTATATGCACGTTAAACATAGATACAGACGGCATCTCGTCATAGAAGGGGGCGTGGCCTCGCCGAGCGGAAAACACAATTTTTCACTCTTTTTAGCCATTTTCTGGTGGAATATGAACTTATTTATCACATACAAATAAAGTCAAGTGTAAATCTGGCCCGTATGGATATTTTCTCACAGTGCATTGCTCTGTAGAAGTGAAAAAAAGGCAGTTGTAGCTAGCACTAGCTAACTGTTAACATTAGCCCGATGCTAGCATGTAGCATCATGTTAGCATTCTCCAGTTTTTTATGTATTTATGGACTGTTGAACCACTTTGCTCCTCCCCATGTCTTTGTATCTTCATTTAGTAGAAACTATATTCATAATTCAGCATTTGTTAAAGTAGTTTTTGAATAATTAGAGAAAATTTAGATTTTTTTCAAAATTGTTTTCCCCTTTAACTGTTTTCAAACATGACCATATATGGGCAATTCCAGAGATGCCGTCTGTATCTATCTTTGCCCCTCCCCCGAACTTTCAAATGACGTGTCCGGAATGATGTCATCTACATGCAGGTCCGTTTCCGTAGCGATAGGGCCAGATTCCATGACATTCTGTTGGTTGCCCTTAGCGACGTCAGACCCAGCTCAGCACTTTGAGAGCTGCGTTGAGCCGAACAGACACATTTTCAACTTCTCTGAGCGTTAGTGCTTCGAGAACGTCGTTCTTTCACAGAAAACGCTTATATTTGACTGTCAGCGCGTGTAAAACACTAGTGTTTCACGGCTAAACACTATAAACTCACACCGTTTGCAAAATGGAGACCGTGAGGAACATTTTTAACTTCCGAAGGCGTGGCAGGGAGAGGAGCGGTTCGTCTGGAGGCCGTGACGTTGCCCCAGGACGGCCCGCGGGTTATGACCTTAAGGACAGAGACCTGGGGAAGCTCCACAAAGCTGCATCAGTGGGAGACCTCGCTAAAGTCAAACAGCTGATCAAACAGAGGAGCGACATCAACCAGACGGATAAGCAGCTCCGGACGGCGCTGCATGTCGCCTGCGCTGTCGGCTGTTTCGACATCGTGCAGTTTCTCGCTAACTCTGGCGCAGAACTGAACCTTTTGGACGGAGAAGGCAGAACGCCACTGATGAAAGCAGTTCAAGGTCAGCACGAAGCCTGTGTCCGCGTTCTCCTGGAGAACCACGCTGAGCCAGACCTGGCAGACGGAGAAGGAAACACAGCGCTACATCTCAGCGCTAGCCTCCCGTCTGTGACCCTCACACAGCTGCTCCTGAACTGCCCCGTGGACATCAACGCCTCCAACCAGGACGGACTGACCCCTCTGAATCTGGCCTTCCGAAAAGGTCACGTGGAGATAGTTCAGCTTCTGCTGAATGAAGGAGCTGACTTTGATGTCAACGATCCCGGGAACCTGACTCAAGTGACGAACGCAAAAGCACAAAGCCCGACCTCCATGACACAACTGTCTGCAGAAGCTAGTTTATCTGTCGTCGAATCTGATGACGACTCTCTCGAGGACAACTCTCTTCACACTCAAAGGTTTCTAGAAACTCCAGGCGCAGAACGCGGCGCCGATGAACCTTCCACGTCCACCTCCGCTCTCAGGTCCGGCCTCAGAGAGAAAGAAATCTCGACGGACAAGGATGAAACTGAGGAGATCCCTGACTCTGACGAAGACTCCGACCTCCACTCCGATGTTCATGACGGAGCAGAAGATGGCCTCGTGTTCTCAGAGCCAGACGCTGCCTCGTCCTCTGACAATGAGGAGTTTGAGTTCGAAGAGGAACCAGAGGGAATTAGCGACGATGAAGACAAAGAAACAAATGACGAAACATTCAACTCCAGTCCACTGTCGTCACAAAAACCTCAGAGCCACGACTCAGACGACTACTCAGATCTGGAAAGTGAAAATGATGAGGCCGAAGAAGAGCCCATTTCTCCAGAGCCAAACGCACACAGAGCTTCTGAGTCTGAGCCTGAAGCCAATCCAGAGGAAGCTGACGACAACGTGGAGGACATTTATGAGGGAGCTGAGTTTGAAGAGGAACCAGAGGGAATTAGCAACGACAAAGAGATTTTAGAAGAAGAATCAGCCCCATCGAGGTTTAACTCATGTCCAAAACCTCAAAGCCACGACTCAGACGACTTCTCAGATCTGGAAAGTGAAAATGATGAGGCCGAAGACTACTCAGACCTGGAAAGTGAAAATGATGAGGCCGAAGATGAGCCCATTTCTCCAGAGCCAAACGTTGCCACAACCTCTGACTCTGAGGCGTTTGAGGAACCAGAGGGAATCAGTGATGACAAAGAGATTTTAGAAGAAGAAACAGCCCCATCGAGGTTTAACTCCAGTCCAAAACCTCAAAGCCACGACTCAGATGACTACTCAGATCTGGAAAGTGAAAATGACGTTTATGAGCGAGCCGAAGATGAGCCTGTTTACCCAGAGCCAAACGCAGACAGAGCTTCTGAGTCTGAGCCTGAAGCCAATCCAGAGGAAGCTGACGACAACATGGAGGACATTTATGAGGGAGCTGAGTTTGAAGAGGAACCAGAGGGAATTAGCAACGACAAAGAGATTTTAGAAGAAGAATCAGCCCCATCGAGGTTTAACTCCAGCCCAAAACCTCAAAGCCACGACTCAGACGACTTCTCAGATCTGGAAAGTGAAAATGACGCTTATGAGCGGGCCGAAGACTCCTCAGATCTGGAAAGTGAAAATGATGAGGCCGAAGATGAGCCCATTTCTCCAGAGCCAAACGTTGCCACAACCTCTGACTCTGAGGCGTTTGAGGAACCAGAGGGAATCAGTGATGACAAAGAGATTTTAGAAGAAGAAACAGCCCCATCGAGGTTTAACTCCAGCCCAAAACCTCAAAGCCACGACTCAGACGACTACTCGGATCTGGAAAGTGAAAATGACGCTTATGAGCGAGCCGAAGATGAGCCTGTTTCCCCAGAGCCAAACGCAGACAGAGCTTCTGAGTCTGAGCCTGAAGCCAATCCAGAGGAAGCTGACGACAACGTGGAGGACATTTATGAGGGAGCACGAGATGACCTCGTATTCCCAGAGCCAGACGCTGAGTTTGAAGAGGAACCAGAGGGAATTAGCAACGACAAAGAGATTTTGGAAGAAGAAACAGCCCCATCGAGGTTTAACTTCAGCCAAAAACCTCAAAGCCATGACTCAGACGACTTCTCAGATCTGGAAAGTGACAATGACGCTTATGAGCAGGCCGAAGATGAGCCTGTTTATCCAGAGCCAAACGCAGACAGAACATCTGACACTGAGGAGTTTGAGTTCGAAGAGGAACCAGAGGGAATTAGCGACGACAAAGAGATTTTAGAAGAATCAGCCCCATCGAGTTTAAACTCCAGTCCACTGTTGTCCCCAAAACCTCAAAGCCACGACTCAGACGACTTCTCAGATCTGGAAAGTGACAATGATGCTTATGAGCAGGCCGAAGATGAGCCTGTTTCCCCAGAGCCAAACGCTGCCACAACCTCTGACACTGAGGAGTTTGAGCTTAAAGAGGAACCAGAGGGAATTAGCGACGATGAAGAGATTCTAGAAGAGAAGGAAACAATTGACAACACACCACCAGTGAGCGTCAACTCCAGCCCACTGCCCTCACCAGAACCTCAAATCCATGCAGACCCAAACTGCGAGTCAGACCAGGACAATGACGTTTATGATGGAGCAGGATATGAACACATGATCGCAGAGCCAGACGCTGCCACAACCTCTGACTCTGAGGAGTTTGAGCTGCAAGAGGAACCAGAGGGAAGTAGCTCAAAAACTGACAGCGACTTAGACTCGAGTCTAAGTGACGACGTGGAGGACGAGGACGAGATTCTAGAAGAAGAATCAGCCCCATCGAGCTTAAACGCCAGTCCACTACTGTCGCCAAAACCTCAAAGCCATGAACACCCAGAATACGACTCAGGCTGGGAAAGTGACAGCGAGGTTTATGAGCAAACACAAGAGGAGCCAGAATCTGGACAAGAGGATGAACAAGAGACATTTTGCGGCGACGATGGAGAGATGAAGGAAAACCAGAGTTTGGAGGAGCTGAACTTCATGGAGGATTTGACCCAGTCCTCGGACACGGCCTCAGACGACCTGGAGTCGTTCATGCAGGAGCTGGACTCGAGCTCTCTGGACTCCGCGAGCACGATGAAAGTTCAGAACGTTTTCCGTGGGTACGAGCGTGCCGTTCAGAAGCTGAAGAACAAGAACAGCTACCTGTCGAACAAAGTGAAGCAGCTGGAAACGGAGAAAGCGGATCTGAAAAACTCCCTGGATGAGGTCAGCGGAATCAAGCCGGAGCTGCAGAGCGCTCAGCTGGAGTTACAGATGGAGGTGGATCATCTCAAACTCCAGCTGAAGCAGGAGCAGGAGAACCGGCGCCAGGTCACAGCGTCGCACAACGCCATGAAAGACAAGCTCCAAAAGACTGAGGAGCAGAACCAGCTCCAGGTCCAGGAGAAGCAACAGATGGAATTCACTTTGAGGAACTGCGAGCTGGAAATGCGGACTCTGGTCGTCAGCATGAAGCAGCTGGAGGAGGAGCACGGCGCCACGCAGAAGCTGCTGGCTCACGAGCGCAGTGCACGGGCGCTCCAGGACGAGCTGCTCCACAAACAGCAGGAGGTGAAGGAGGAGAACGCTGACCTCCTGCAGAAGACATCCACACTACAAGAGCAGATCCGGAGTCTGACGGCAGAGCTGGAGCGGCTCCAGGCCAACAGCAGCCTCAAAGAGAAACTCCTTTTCGAGGAGAGCGAGAGCCTGAAAGAGCAGCTGCAAAACGCCGAGAGAGAAGCCAAGGCCAACAGCGACGCCCTCTCCCAAACCGCCATCGACTGCACACACCAGCTGGCGGCGCTCAAGTCCCACCTAGGCCTCATGAGAAACAAGTTTGAGCACGAGAAGAAAGCCAGAGAGACGCTGGAGAAAGAGGTGGACTTCTCTCGCGCTCGCTTGGCTGCAGGCGCACAGGAGGTCGAGCGGTGGGTGGAGAAAAGCCAAAGACTTGAAGACAGACTCACTGCTGACGCCGCCCGCCATTATGAAGAAGTGAGCGGCCTCTGTGTGAAACTGTCCCATTCCCAGAGCGACGCCGCGGAGCTACGGCGACAACTGCAGGACGCCAACGACAACCGCGACGCCAAAGAAAAGGTTCTGATGAATGCACAGAAGGAGCTCCAGGACCAGGTCTGCACTTTAGAGGAGCAGAAGGCCTGTGCACTCGAGGACCTGGACCAGCTCAAACAGAAGCTCTCACAGAGAGAAGATGAGTGTGTGCAAGCGGAAAAGCGCTTTGCTGAAAAGGAGGCAGATCTGCAGATGCGGCATGAGAGGTTAAAGAGAAAAGCTTTGAATATCAGAGAGCAGAAAAACGATGCGGAAACCCGTCTGAAACAAGGGGAAACCCGTCTGAAACAAGTGGAAACCCGTCTGAAGCAAGTGGAAACGAGTCTGAGCCAAAAGATAAGCTCAAACTCTGATCTGCAGAGGAAGCTGGACTGTCTGCAGACGATGGTGAAGACGACTGAGAAGAGGCTGCGTGACCAAGACAAGACGGGAGACTTCATCATGAACATGGACCTTCAGGAGCTGCTGGACCGAGAGACTATCCAGCGCCGCCAACTGGTGAAGGACAATGACGAGCTGCGAGAGGAGCTGTCGTCTCTGAAATGCTCAGAGCAGAGGCGTCTGAACGAGCTGCAGGAGCTGAGGAGGCAGACGGACTTCGCACAGAGAGAGCGTTCTCTGACCGAGGAAAGGAGCAGAGACGAGCTCAAGCACAAACTGGAGCAGGTCAACCTCTTCCTCCAGACCCAGGCGGCCTCTCAGAAAGCCCAAGACCAGATCAACGCCAACAACGCAGCCTCGATGCAGTCCCGACTGGAGCAGAGGATCCGGGAGCTGGAGAACGAGGTGTCCCGCGTTCGATCCGCCACGACGGACGGCCTCGCAGTCCGGTCGGAGCTGGACAGGTACAGGAGCATGTACTCCGAGGAGAGCCTGCTGCGCAAGTCCCTGGCGGCCAGACTGGAGCGGAGCAACGCTCGCCTGACGGACGCCCAAACCCAACTGCTGACCGAACGCACCAAGTATCTGATCGCCACCAGCGGTCTGGACTCTTCTGTGGGGGAGTCTCACGCCAACACGGCAATCTAGCTGGACAGGACCGCCGATGTAAAGAACAGAGAATCAAACAGGAGAGGCGACGTTCCATCCACTCGCCTCAAACAGCCGGTCAGACAGAACGGAAGCCATTTCTGTGATTGGGTAGAATCACAGAGATGTGTTCAGTCTTAAAGGGTTACAGCCATTTCTGTGATTGAGTAGAATCACAGAAATGTTTTAGTCTTAAAGGGTTACATCCATATCTGTGATTGAGTAGAATCACAGAAATGTTTTAGTCTTAAAGGGTTACATGCATATCTGTGATTGAGTAGAATCACAGAAATGTTTTAGTCTTAAAGGGTTACATGCATATCTGTGATTGAGTAGAATCACAGAAATGTTTTAGTCTTAAAGGGTTACATGCATATCTGTGATTGAGTAGAATCACAGAAATGTTTTAGTCTTAAAGGGTTGCATGCACTGTGCCCCCTGTGGTTTCCAGCTGGACAGTATCATCGCCGCTGTACCTCCTCTCCTTGATCCTTCACATCCACGATTAGCAGGTCTCACACAAATGAAGACACAGCTCGGGATCTGGTGAAGGACAGAAAGTAAAGGTTTGGATGTGACTGGAGCAGGTTCAAAACATTAGGTGACGTGTAATGACTTCACTGGAGGAAACCTCTGTGTTCAAAACGCTGGGTTTTGTCTTGAGGCTAAAGGCGAACACAAAATACAAATTAAAACTAGTTTTGACTGAGCCTGAAAGGAATCGGTCTGTAAGTAGTTTAAATTGTATTGAGTTGTTTCTGCCTTCAGCTCACAGGATCAAAGCTCCGCCCTTACAGCACTGGAGTTTCCTTTGGGGGAGGATTTACACGGGACATGATGTTTGTAACATGCTACAGTGTCTGTCCATCTGGAACTCTCCGTCCTTCACCAGACCCTGAGCCGTCTCTTCATGTGTGTGAGACCTGCTAATGGTGGATGTAAGAGATCAGGGAGAGGAAGGACAGCACTGATCTTACTGTCCTGCTGGAACCACGTGGACACTGCTCATGTGGCCCACGGTCACTCATTAGAATCACAGAAATGCTTCAACTCTGCGTCCGTTCTGCCTGAACTTCGGATCAGCTGCAAAAACAGTTTCACCTGTTGTGAGACAGAGACATTTCAGGACAAGCATCGGCTGAAAAAGTCAGTTAAAAATAATCACTTATGATGTGCTATTACAGGGGTCTCCAACAGTCGCCCCGTGGGCCAAATCCGGCCCGCGAGATGATTCAATCCGGCCCCTGACTTGTAGAGCGCAGATTTCTGAGTAGTTTCTGAGTCTTAGGGACCAGGTCTGCGAACTAGCTTTTAGCTATACGGCCTATGAGCATGGCATCGGTTATTGTAACAATGCTTCTTGTTCTGTCCCTATCAAATAAACATATAAATAAATAAAGTATGTAAAAAAACAGTAAGTCTCAGCCCATTCCTGTTTATTTTTATTATTATCTTTATTATTTTTTATTATTATTATTATTATTAGGCCCGAGCAAAAACAAACAAACAAACAAACAAAAACAGTTTCTCCTGTAGTTTTCAATAAAGGCTTTACTCTCTCCCTTTAGTTCTTATTGCATATTTTTCATGTAATTCATTTATTCTCTTTTTTAACCCTAACACTACAACAATCCATCAAACAACAGCAATAATCAATAATTAATAATACAGTCCATGACCAGAAGAACAGGAGGAAGAAAAGTTCTTTTAAACTCCTCCCCTGAAGAACGTGCCTCACCGACGACAAACTATGACAAAACAGCCTCTGCACCACATTATTATGCAAATGACATTTTTCTGATTTTCTAAACTGTCAAGTCTTTAACTGGTCGAGGATCATTTAAATGTGATTGTGAAAAAATCTCTCAGTGATAGCAGTATTTTGTTCCAAAATAAATATAATAACAAACTCCAGATCTACTGTTCCAAATTATTCATGGTCATATTCAGGTCATATTTACTGAAATAAAATATATTTCAATCAGAAACATCTTAACAGGTCGAGTTATATTTTCGTTTAGTGCGCTAGTGGAGAAGCTTTTCTGTATCCACACCAGGATGGAGACTTTAGCTGCGTGTGGAGCAGAGGCTAATCTGTGGCTAAGGAGGAGATGTTTTCCAAAACCTGGACATTCTTTATGGGAGACTCTGAGGACTTTTGAAGCTTTTACACAATGGAAGAGTCTGCGTTTGGTGAGTACTGTAAGTTTTTGTTTTTCTGCATGTTTAGTGAATCAACAAGTGGCACAAGTATAAGATACCTGTTTTGTGGAGGTTAGCTTCTTTGCTTCTTAACTTGTTAGGGCTGGTGTTCACTGAGCGATTTGTCTATGATTTTAGATGTCACGTTGCATGACGTTGGGTTTGTAAAATCGTGAGCTGCTTTGTCTCCAGTGTGCAGTGGTTCAAAGAGAGAATTGTGGTCACGACCAATGTTTTCAATATCAGGCTACAGACGTGTGCGGCTGCATGCTAACGGAGCTAACGGATGCTAACGGTGCTTTTACTTCCACAGTCAAATCCTGCTGTTTATGGCACAGATTACGTGTGATTTCATATACTGACTTGACCTGATGTATCGGTTTGTGTTTGTGAGCCTTTGTACCGCGTTTGTAAGTCGCGTGGATGTCGTCTCCTGTGGTTAGCTTTGGTAATGGCTACTGTGGTTAGCTTTGGCAATGGCTACTGTGGTTAGCTTTGGTAATGGCTACTGTGGCTAGCTTTGGTAATGGCTACTGTGGTTAGCTTTGGCAATGGCTACTGTGGTTAGCTTTGGTAATGGCTACTGTGGTTAGCTTCGGTAATGGCTACTGTGGTTAGCTTCGGTAATGGCTACTGTGGTTAGCTTTGGCAATGGCTACTGTGGTTAGCTTTGGTAATGGCTAATGTGGTTAGCTTCGGTAATGGATACTGTTGTTAGCTTTGGTAATGGCTACTGTGGTTAGCTTTGGTAATGGCTACTGTGGTTAACTTTGGTAATGGCTACTGTGGTTAGCTTTGGTAATGGCTACTGTGGTTAGCTTTGGTAATGGCTACTGTGGTTAGCTTTGGTAATGGCTACTGTGATTAGCTTTGGTAATGGCTACTGTGATTAGCTTTGGTCATGGCTACTGTGGTTAGCTTTGGTAATGGCTACTGTGGTTAGCTTTGGTAATGGCTACTGTGGCTAGCTTTGGTAATGGCTACTGTGATTAGCTTTGGTAATGGCTACTGTGGCTAGCTTTGGTAATGGCTACTGTGGTTAGCTTTGGTAATGGCTACTGTGGTTAGCTTTGGTAATGGCTACTGTGATTAGCTTTGGTAATGGCTACTGTGGTTAGCTTTGGTAATGGCTACTGTGGTTAGCTTTGGTAATGGCTACTGTGGTTAGCTTTGGTAATTGCTACTGTGGTTAGCTTTGGTAATGGCTACTGTGGTTAGCTTTGGTAATGGCTACTGTGGTTAGCTTTGGTAATGGCTACTGTGGTTAGCTTTGGCAATGGCTACTGTTGTTAGCTTTGGTAATGGCTACTGTGGTTACCTTTGGCAATGGCTACTGTGGTTAGCTTTGGTAATGGCTAATGTGGTTAGCTTCGGTAATGGCTACTGTGGTTAGCTTTGGTAATGGCTACTGTGGTTAGCTTTGGTAATGGCTACTGTGGTTAGCTTTGGTAATGGCTACTGTGGTTAGCTTTGGTAATGGCTACTGTTGTTAGCTTTGGTAATGGCTACTGTGGTTAGCTTTGGCAATGGCTACTGTTGTTAGCTTTGGTAATGGCTAATGTGGTTAGCTTCGGTAATGGCTACTGTGGTTAGCTTTGGCAATGGCTACTGTTGTTAGCTTTGGTAATGGCTAATGTGGTTAGCTTCGGTAATGGCTACTGTGGTTAGCTTTGGCAATGGCTACTGTTGTTAGCTTTGGTAATGGCTACTGTGGTTAGCTTTGGCAATGGCTACTGTTGTTAGCTTTGGTAATGGCTACTGTGGTTAGCTTTGGCAATGGCTACTGTGGTTAGCTTTGGTAATGGCTAATGTGGTTAGCTTCGGTAATGGCTACTGTGGTTAGCTTTGGTAATGGTTACTGTTGTTAGCTTTGGTAATGGCTACTGTGGTTAGCTTTGGTAATGGCTACTGTGGTTAGCTTTGGTAATGGCTACTGTGGTTAGCTTTGGTAATGGCTACTGTGGTTAACTTTGGTAATGGCTACTGTGGTTAGCTTTGGTAATGGCTACTGTGGTTAGCTTTGGTAATGGCTACTGTGGCTAGCTTTGGTAATGGCTACTGTGGCTAGCTTTGGTCATGGCTACTGTGGTTAGCTTTGGTAATGGCTACTGTTGTTAGCTTTGGTAATGGCTACTGTGGTTAGCTTTGGTAATGGCTACTGTGGTTAGCTTTGGTAATGGCTACTGTGGTTAGCTTTGGTAATGGCTACTGTGGTTAGCTTTGGCAGTGGCTACTGTTGTTAGCTTTGGTAATGGCTACTGTGGTTAGCTTTGGCAATGGCTACTGTGGTTAGCTTTGGTAATGGCTAGTGTGGTTAGCTTCGGTAATGGCTACTGTGGTTAGCTTTGGTAATGGCTACTGTGGTTAGCTTTGGTAATGGTTACTGTTGTTAGCTTTGGTAATGGCTACTGTGGTTAGCTTTGGCAATGGCTAATGTGGTTAGCTTTGGAATTGGCTACTGTGGTTAGCTTTGGTAATGGCTAATGTGGTTAGCTTCGGTAATGGCTACTGTGGTTAGCTTTGGTAATGGCTACTGTGGTTAGCTTTGGTAATGGCTACTGTGGTTAGCTTTGGTAATGGCTACTGTGGTTAGCTTTGGTAATGGCTACTGTGGCTAGCTTTGGTAATGGCTACTGTGGCTAGCTTTGGTAATGGCTACTGTGGCTAGCTTTGGTCATGGCTACTGTGGTTAGCTTTGGTAATGGCTCCTGTGATTAGCTTTGGTAATGGCTACTGTGGCTAGCTTTGGTAGAGGCCAAGTTTATTATCAGCCACTGTCATTGTACATCCCTACCGTGAGTGAATCGCTCTCCCGTTAACGCAAAGCACAACATAAAAGTGGTGTGACGTGAAGAAACTGATCCTGAATGAATCTGCGAGCAGCCGGCGGGCTAGTTAGCTTTAGCCTGCTAGCTTCTTTGCGTTATCAGCACTGATCTCCATTCATTGCATCAAGACCTTTTTAAATGTCAGAATTCAACATTTGTTCTTCTCGTTGGTCCTCAGTCTGTCACATTTAGTCCCAGGTTCATGGTGAGATAGTTGTGGTTCACTAAATGTTTGTCTGAGAGAGACAGTTTGCAGTTTATTTCGACAAATTATCCCATTGACTTCAATGCATTTCAGCCCCGTTAACAATTTTCAGTTTTGTTCTACGTCACTTCCGGTGCTCCATGGCTAATGCGGAAGTGTTTTTTGTTTTGGGAATAAAAAGGTTGTTTTTTTGCCAGATTTAGGGAAAATGTTAACATGAATCTTGAAAGCAATTGTGTTAACTACATATCTGCGAAAATTTTGTCTTATGTGTCATATGCACTTTAAGGCGGCGGGTTGGAGGTTCATTGGTTCAGTCAATAAGAAAACGTTGTGTTTGACGCACATGTGGCCAAAAGTTGCTTAAAGGGATATTTCAGCATTTTTGACATAGGGCCTCATTTCCTAGTTATCCAGAGTGTTGCTGATTTCCTTATATTTGAAGAGTTTCGTGGTGCTAGGCTAGTGCTAGGCTAGTGCATGTCCATGGTAACTAGTAGCCTGCATTAAAAACAGTCTGACCCGAGCAAAGTGCACCTGAGGTAAATCACTTATAACACCAGACTAACCATATAAATGTTAAAAAAAAAAGACAAAAATGCACTGACCTGACTGGGGCAACAGTTTATTCAAATTATCTAAAATAAACAGTGGCTCCTAAAAATAAAGAACCTCCAGCATAAATTCACACGTCTCCAAAAGAAGATGTTTTTACTAAGTCTAAACAAAGTGGAGCGGACACTTGGACGCCACAGAGATGCAGAGCCACAAGTTACTGTTGTAACAAACTGGACTAAATCTGCCTCATGGACATTATTCTGAGTCAGGATTAACAGGAATCATTTTCTGATGGATTATTTGTTGCTACATCTGAGGTGAATGTTGCAAAAGTCTCTCCGTCCTGACGCCAGATTTATAGCTTTGTTTGTTAGCGCTAGCATAGCTGCTAACAGGCTAAAGGCTACAACACGTAAACATGACCTTTTTGTCATCATGTAAGTCTAACCACAGTGATGATAATGTCTGTATTCACGTTTACTCTGCCCACTTTTGTCATGTTAATGACCCTGAAAACGAGGCGTTATGTCCGCATTTTCGCGCATATTTAATTAGACGCATTTGCGATCGTTTGCGCATTTATCATTGAAAACAAAGCAGATCAAAGCTCATGCTAATCTTGTAAATCTACTGTTTGCTTTTGCCAGCTCTAAACCAACTCTAAATCTTCAGTCTGGCCTCATTAGTTCAGTATAAGGTGCTGTTAAAGTGACTATTTTTTGCAATTCCAAAGCTTCATACAGAGCAGTGTGTCCACAGACAAGTTCATCAGATTTGTTTAAAGGTCCTATATTATGCAAAAGCGACTTTTTGGAGCTTTTAGCCCTGTTGTTATGCTATTTCCTTATCAAAAACACCCCCAGAGTGGTTTGTGGCTTCATTCACGCAGCTCTCAGTAATCCTCCTGAATCCTGCTCTCTGAGGCTCCGCCCTCTCCTGGTGAACGACTGACCTGTTCAGTTGTGTCGTAACAGAGGAACGGAAGTGCTCGACGTCTGTAATGTAATGTCTTAATTCTATGCTTACGGCCTGATTTTAATTTGTAAAACAGCTTTTTCATTATTTCTGTTGTAAGAGAGAAACAAAGAGACAAAAAAAAAGTGAAGGGGAAAAAATAAATAAAAAGGATGTGCCCGAGGTGCTTCCAGGTCAGCTGAGGCCAAAACAAACACTTCCTCTGAGCGTCTGAACAGATCAGTCATGTTTGCGCTGCAGCTGAAGATGGAGCTCGGTATAACTGGACACACCTGTTCTTTATTCTTACCTAACGATCATGTCACGGAGAAAAAGAAGCGCGTTTGGCTACGAGGACTTTATTCAACCTTTTTCAAGCAGAGGCCACTCGTCATCAGAAGTTGTTTTTTTCTCCGGAATTCAGCGACTTTCACCAAAATATTGTTTTTCTGTGACTGTCACTGATGGATGTTTGGTGAACCTTCACCAGAACCAAAGTGGATTAACTTTTGTAACCAACGCGAGTCCCATAATGTAAACAACGATGGACCAGAGGATGAGTCAATCCAAACGCGGGTTAGCTTGTGTGTTAGTATATTAGCATGTGTGTTAGCATATTAGCTTGTGTGTTAGCATATTAGCATGTGTGTTAGCCATTTATGAAGCTGTGTTGCAGATGTCAACTCCGTATAACTGCATCGTGAAGCATTTTCACTTATTGTTGTTTATTTATATTATGGTAAAGTTGTATGAGCGGAGAGAGGGGGCGGAGTTAACTGAATCGAAGCGTTTTGTCTAACGGGTTTGAAAAATACCTCCAGAAAACACTTATATTTATCACAAAAATGAGTGCTCCATAGTGGTAGAGGTACAATATATCATATACATGCCTATACTTAACTTTGGAATGGCTAAAATAGCATGATATAGCTCCTTTAAAGTTAAAACATGTAGCTTAAATAACATGGTAGGCTACATGTTTAAGTAAAAAATACAATCAATTGTAGCCTAGCATATTCCCAGTGTCACTGTTTCCCATTAATAGAGGACATGAGTGAAAGTATAATAATAAGTAGGTCTGAGTAAATGTTAAGCCAAAATCCAAATGACATTTCACTCCAACATTGCATTTGGTCTTTTTAATATTTTTCTAATAAAAGGATTGTTTGTTTCATCCTGGTGTGTGAGACGTGTCCCAGGCAGAAGCATAAGACATTCCAATAATGGAGCAATTTGCAAACTTTACCACATTTGAGCCTTGATAAACTCGTCCCTGTGAAGAATTGGGATGTTTGGAAAGTTATAGGAATGAGTTTGGACACAGCAAACATTTTAGATTGAGTGTTTTATTTAGTGCTATACTATACTAAATATACTCTTCGAATCTTCAAATCATCATCTTGGGGCCAGAGGATATTTGCTCCAGTCCCTACTCCTGATGAACAGTATAGTCTAAAATAAACACTCACTTGCTGTAACTTACTTTCTCTGTAGGGTATTAACGGTACAAAACGTTTCCTGTCGTTTAGTCGTAGTTTTCTGTAATTCCTGGAGGGCTCGATGTCAGGACTATTTTCAGACTCTTTTCTAATTGTCAGAGCAGTCTCTCTCTCAGCCTTTGAACTTTAACTGCGTGTTTTACATTTAAAAAGTAAAAACAGGGTTTGTTTATGGTACATTTGTACTTGGTAATGCCTTTACAAGTTGCTAAGGTTCAATAAAATGTACTATTATGAACAAATGAAAAACTTATTATCCAAAGTAACACTTTAAACAAAGGGCTATTTTTTTTTTTAAGTTTGCTGATGCTTATTCACCGTCACGTTTTCTGCAGATGCATCAGATGATTGTTTGGGAGACTTTAGTGGAGCAGTGTGTAGGTTTGTTTACATCCCGTAGTGGCTGCAGTCGTATTAGCCCTGGCAGAGAGTGTGTCTTTGATGAGCATTTGGCAAAGGACGGCTGGGCGTCTTCTGAAAACAAGGAATATCATACACGCTAACACACACGCTAGCACACATGCTAACACACACGCTAACACACACGCTAGCACACACGCTAGCACACATGCTAACACACTGAAATAAAATGCTAATTATTAACTTAGAGCTGATGTTATTCATCTGAATAAGTTATAATATGTTCAAAAGCATTAAAACCTGTTATATGCACTTTAAACATAGATACAGACGGCATCTCGTCGTAGAAGGGGGCGTGGCCTCGCCGAGGGGGAAAATAGAATCTTTTAGGAAACGCAATTTTTCACTCTTTTTAGCAATTTTCTGGTGGAATATGAACTTATTTATCACATAAATAAAGTCAAGTGTAAATCTGGCCCGTATGGATATTTTCTCACAGTGGATTGCTCTGTAGAAGTGAAAAAAAGGCAGTTGTAGCTAGCACTAGCTAACTGTTAACATTAGCCCGATGCTAGCATGTAGCATCATGTTAGCATTCTCCAGTTTTTTATGTATTCATGGACTGTTGAACCACTTTGCTCCTCCAGTCTTTGTATCTTCATTTAGTAGAAACTATATTCATAATTCAGCATTTGTTACAGTAGTTTTTGAATAATTAGAGAAAATTTAGATTTTTTCCAAAATTGTTTTCCCCTTAACTGTTTTCAAACATGACCATATATGGGCAATTCCAGAGATGCCGTCTGTATCTATCTTTGCCCCTCCCCCGAACTTTCAAATGACGTGTCCGGAATGATGTCATCTACATGCAGGTCCGTTTCCGTAGCGATAGGGCCAGATTCCATGACATTCTGTTGGTTGCCCTTAGCGACGTCAGACCCAGCTCAGCACTTTGAGAGCTGCGTTGAGCCGAACAGACACATTTTCAACTTCTCTGAGCGTTAGTGCTTCGAGAACGTCGTTCTTTCGCAGAAAACGCTTATATTTGCGTCAGCGCGTGTAAAACACTAGTGTTTCACGGCTAAACACTATAAACTCACACCGTTTGCAAAATGGAGACCGTGAGGAAAATTTTTAACTTCCGAAGGCGTGGCAGGGAGAGGAGCGGTTCGTCTGGAGGCCGTGACGTTGCCCCAGGACGGCCCGCGGGTTATGACCTGAAGGACAGTGACCTGGGGAAGCTCCACAAAGCTGCATCAGTGGGAGACCTCGCTAAAGTCAAACAGCTGATCAAACAGAGGAGCGACATCAACCAGACGGATCAGCAGCTCCGGACGGCGCTGCATGTCGCCTGCGCTGTCGGCTGTTTCGACATCGTGCAGTTCCTCGCTAACTCTGGCGCAGAACTGAACCTTTTGGACGGAGAAGGCAGAACGCCACTGATGAAAGCAGTTCAAGGTCAGCACGAAGCCTGTGTCCGCATTCTCCTGGAGAAACACGCTGAGCCACACCTGGCAGACGGAGAAGGAAACACAGCGCTACATTTCAGCGCTAACCTCCCGTCTGTGACCGTCGCACAGCTGATCCTGAACTGCCCCGTGGACATCAACGCCTCCAACCAGGACGGACTGACCCCTCTGAATCTGGCCTTCCGAAAAGGTCACGTGGAGATAGTTCAGCTTCTGCTGAATGAAGGAGCTGACTTTGATGTCAACGATCCCGGGAACCTGACTCAAGTGACGAACGCAAAAGCACAAAGCCCGACCTCCATGACACAACTGTCTGCAGAAGCTAGTTTATCTGTCGTCGACCACAAACCCCCAGCAGAAGAAGCTGACTTTACAGAAGACTTCAAACCCCTCATGATTTCAATGAAATTAACATCATCCAGCACGAAAAGGTGGAAAAATATTGCTTTCAAACCCAGACTCAGCCCGATCAGCGAAGATTCGGAAACAGAGTCGGCTCCATCCACACCACACTTCAGCCGTCTTCCAAACCGCCGCCCTGATGCCCTTCCTTCGGCCAACACCTCCAAAGACAAGAAGACAGGCTCTATGTCTAAGTATATTGTGGAAGATTACTCTTTCTCGGAATCTGATGACGACTCTCTCGAGGACAACTCTCTTCACACTCAAAGGTTTCTAGAAACTCCAGGCGCAGAACGCGGCGCCGATGAACCTTCCACGTCCACCTCCGCTCTCAGGTCCGGCCTCAGAGAGAAAGAAATCAAGGATGAAACTGAGGAGATCCCTGACTCTGACGAAGACTCCGACCTCCACTCCGATGTTCATGACGGAGCAGAAGATGGCCTCGTGTTTTCAGAGCCAGACGCTGCCTCGTCCTCTGACAATGAGGAGTTTGAGTTCGAAGAGGAACCAGAGGGAATTAGCGACGATGAAGATAAAGAAACAAATGACGAAACATTCAACTCCAGTCCACTGTCGTCACAAAAACCTCAAAGCCACGACTCAGACGACTACTCAGATCTGGAAAGTGAAAATGATGAGGCCGAAGAAGAGCCCGTTTCTCCAGAGCCAAACGCTGCCACAACGTCTGACTCTGAGGCGTTTGAGGAACCAGAGGGAATCAGTGATGACAAAGAGATTTTGGAAGAAGAAACAGCCCCATCGAAGTTTAACTCCAGCCCAAAACCTCAAAGCCACGACTCAGACGACTACTCGGATCTGGAAAGTGAAAATGATGCTTATGAGCGGGCCGAAGACTACTCAGATCTGGACAGTGAAAATGATGAGGCCGAAGATGAGCCCATTTCTCCAGAGCCAAATGCAGACAGAGCTTCTGAGTCTGAGCCTGAAGCCAATCCAGAGGAAGCTGACGACAACATGGAGGACATTTATGAGGGAGCTGAGTTTGAAGAGGAACCAGAGGGAATTAGCAACGACAAAGAGATTTTAGAAGAAGAAAGAGCCCCATCGAGGTTTAACTCATGTCCAAAACCTCAAAGCCACGACTCGGACGACTTCTCAGGTCTGGAAAGTGAAAATGATGCTAATGAGCGGGCCGAAGACTACTCAGACCTGGACAGTGAAAATGATGAGGCCGAAGATGAGCCCGTTTCTCCAGAGCCAAACGCAGACAGAGCTTCTGAGTCTGAGCCTGAAGCCAATCCAGAGGAAGCTGACGACAACGTGGAGGACATTTATGAGGGAGCTGAGTTTGAAGAGGAACCAGAAGGAATTAGCAACGACAAAGAGATTTTAGAAGAAGAAAGAGCCCCATCGAGGTTTAACTCCAGTCCAAAACCTCAAAGCCACGACTCAGACGACTTCTCAGACCTGGAAAGTGAAAATGACGCTTGTGAGCGGGCCGAAGACTACTCAGATCTGGACAGTGAAAATGATGAGGCCGAAGAAGAGCCCGTTTCTCCAGAGCCAAACGCTGCCACAACGTCTGACTCTGAGGCGTTTGAGGAACCAGAGGGAATCAGTGATGACAAAGAGATTTTAGAAGAAGAAACAGCCCCATCGAGGTTTAACTCCAGCCCAAAACCTCAAAGCCACGACTCAGACGACTTCTCAGATCTGGAAAGTGAAAATGATGCTTATGAGCGGGCCGAAGATGAGCCTGTTTACCCAGAGCCAAACGCAGACAGAGCTTCTGAGTCTGAGCCTGAAGCCAATCCAGAGGAAGCTGACGACAACGTGGAGGACATTTATGAGGGAGCTGAGTTTGAAGAGGAACCAGAGGGAATTAGCAACGACAAAGAGATTTTAGAAGAAGAATCAGCCCCATCGAGTTTAAACTCCAGTCCACCTCAAAGCCACGACTCAGACGACTTCTCAGATCTGGAAAGTGACAATGATGCTTATGAGCAGGCCGAAGATGAGCCTGTTTCCCCAGAGCCAAACGCTGCCACAACCTCTGACACTGAGGAGTTTGAGCTTAAAGAGGAACCAGAGGGAATTAGCGACGATGAAGAGATTCTAGAAGAGAAGGAAACAATTGACAACACACCACCAGTGAGCGTCAACTCCAGCCCACTGCCCTCACCAGAATCTCAAATCCATGCAGACCCAGACTGCGAGTCAGACCAGGACAATGACGTTTATGATGGAGCAGGATATGAACACATGATCCCAGAGCCAGACGCTGCCACAACCTCTGACTCTGAGGAGTTTGAGCTGCAAGAGGAACCAGAGGGAAGTAGCTCAAAAACTGACAGCGACTTAGACTCGAGTCTAAGTGACAATGACATGGAGGACAAGGACGAGATTCTAGAAGAAGAATCAGCCCCATCGAGCTTAAACTCCAGTCCACTACTGTCGCCAAAACCTCAAAGCCATGAACACCCAGAATACGACTCAGGCTGGGAAAGTGACAGCGAGGTTTATGAGCAAACACAAGAGGAGCCAGAATCTGGACAAGAGGATGAACAAGAGACATTTTGCGGCGACGATGGAGAGATGAAGGAAAACCAGAGTTTGGAGGAGCTGAACTTCATGGAGGATTTGACCCAGTCCTCGGACACGGCCTCAGACGACCTGGAGTCGTTCATGCAGGAGCTGGACTCGAACTCTCTGGACTCCGCGAGCACGATGAAAGTTCAGAACGTTTTCCGTGGGTACGAGCGTGCCGTTCAGAAGCTGAAGAACAAGAACAGCTACCTGTCGAACAAAGTGAAGCAGCTGGAAACGGAGAAAGCGGATCTGAAAAACTCCCTGGATGAGGTCAGCGGAATCAAGCCGGAGCTGCAGAGCGCTCAGCTGGAGTTACAGATGGAGGTGGATCATCTCAAACTCCAGCTGAAGCAGGAGCAGGAGAACCGGCGCCAGGTCACAGCGTCGCACAACGCCATGAAAGACAAGCTCCAAAAGACTGAGGACCAGAACCAGCTCCAGGTCCGGGAGAAGCAACAGATGGAATTCACTTTGAGGAACTGCGAGCTGGAAATGCGGACTCTGGTCGTCAGCATGAAGCAGCTGGAGGAGGAGCACGGCGCCGCGCAGAAGCTGCTGGCTCACGAGCGCAGTGCACGGGCGCTCCAGGACGAGCTGCTCCACAAACAGCAGGAGGTGAAGGAGGAGAACGCTGACCTCCTGCAGAAGACATCCACACTACAAGAGCAGATCCGGAGTCTGACGGCAGAGCTGGAGCGGCTCCAGGCCAACAGCAGCCTCAAAGAGAAACTCCTTTTCGAGGAGAGCGAGAGCCTGAAAGAGCAGCTGCAAAACGCCGAGAGAGAAGCCAAGGCCAACAGCGACGCCCTCTCCCAAACCGCCATCGACTGCACACACCAGCTGGCGGCACTCAAGTCCCACCTAGGCCTCATGAGAAACAACTTTGAGCACGAGAAGAAAGCCAGAGAGACGCTGGAGAAAGAGGTGGACTTCTCTCGCGCTCGCTTGGCTGCGGGCGCACAGGAGGTCGAGCGGTGGGTGGAGAAAAGCCAAAGACTTGAAGACCGACTCACTGCTGACGCCGCCCGCCATTATGAAGAAGTGAGCGGCCTCTGTGTGAAACTGTCCCATTCCCAGAGCGACGCCGCGGAGCTACGGCGACAACTGCAGGACGCCAACGACAACCGCGACGCCAAAGAAACGGCTCTGGTGAACGCACAGAAGGAGCTCCGGGACCAGGTCTGCACTTTAGAAGAGCAGAAGGCCTGTGCGCTCGAGGACCTGGACCAGCTCAAACAGAAGCTCTCACAGAGGGAAGATGAGTGTGTGCAAGCGGAAAAGCGCTTTGCTGAAAAGGAGGTGGATCTGCAGATGCGGCATGAGAGATTAAAGAGAAAAGCTTTGAATATCAGAGAGCAGAAAAACGAAGCGGAAACCCGTCTGAAACAAGGGGAAACCCGTCTGAAACAAGTGGAAACCCGTCTGAAGCAAGTGGAAACGAGTCTGAGCCAAAAGATAAGCTCAAACTCTGATCTGCAGAGGAAGCTGGACTGTCTGCAGACGATGGTGAAGACGACTGAGAAGAGGCTGCGCGACCAAGACAAGACGGGAGACTTCATCATGAACATGGACCTTCAGGAGCTGCTGGACCGAGAGACTATCCAGCGCCGCCAGCTGGTGAAGGACAACGACGAGCTGCGAGAGGAGCTGTCGTCTCTGAAATGCTCCGAGCAGAGGCGTCTGAACGAGCTGCAGGAGCTGAGGAGGCAGACGGACTTCGCACAGAGAGAGCGTTCTCTGACCGAGGAAAGGAGCAGAGACGAGCTCAAGCACAAACTGGAGCAGGTCAACCTCTTCCTCCAGACCCAGGCGGCCTCTCAGAAAGCCCAAGACCAGATCAACGCCAACAACGCGGCCTCGATGCAGTCCCGACTGGAGCAGAGGATCCGGGAGCTGGAGAACGAGGTGTCCCGCGTTCGATCCACCACGACGGACGGCCTCGCCGTCCGGTCGGAGCTGGACAGGTACAGGAGCATGTACTCCGAGGAGAGCCTGCTGCGCAAGTCCCTGGCGGCCAGACTGGAGCGGAGCAACGCTCGCCTGACGGACGCGCAAACCCAACTGCTGACCGAACGCACCAAGTATCTGATCGCCACCAGCGGTCTGGACTCTTCTGTGGGGGAGTCTCACGCCAACACGGCAATCTAGCTGGACAGGACCGCCGATGTAAAGCACAGAGAATCAAACAGGAGAGGCCACGTTCCATCCACTCGCCTCAAACAGCCGGTCAGACAGAACGGAAGCCATTTCTGTGATTGGGTAGAATCACAGAGATGTTTTAGTCTTAAAGGGTTACATGCATATCTGTGATTGAGTAGAATCACAGAAATGTTTTAGTCTTAAAGGGTTACATCCATATCTGTGATTGAGTAGAATCACAGAAATGTTTTAGTCTTAAAGGGTTACATGCATATCTGTGATTGAGTAGAATCACAGAAATGTTTTAGTCTTAAAGGGTTGCATGCACTGTGCCCCCTGTGGTTTCCAGCTGGACTGTATCATCGCTGCTGTACCTCCTCTCCTTGATCCTTCACATCCACGATTAGCAGGTCCCACACAAATGAAGACACAGCTCGGGATCTGGTGAAGGACAGAGAGCAAAAGTTTGGATGTGACTGGAGCAGGTTCAAAACATTAGGTGACGTGTAATGACTTCACTGGAGGAAACCTCTGTGTTGAAAACGCTGGGTTTTGTCTTGAGGCTAAAGGCGAACACAAAATACAAATTAAAACTAGTTTTGACTGAGCCTGAAAGGAATCGGTCTGTAAGTAGTTTAAATTGTATTGAGTTGTTTCTGCTTTCAGCTCACAGGATCAAAGCTCCGCCCTTACAGCACTGGAGTTTCCTTTGGGGGAGGATTTACACGGGACATGATGTTTGTAACATGCTACAGTGTCTGTCCATCTGGAACTCTCCGTCCTTCACCAGATCCTGAGCCGTCTCTTCATGTGTGTGAGACCTGCTAATGGTGGATGTAAGAGATCAGGGAGAGGAGGGACAGCACTGATCTTACTGTCCTGCTGGAACCACGTGGACACTGCTCATGTGGCCCACGGTCACTCATTAGAATCACAGAAATGCTTCAACTCTGCGTCCGTTCTGCCTGAACTTCGGATCAGCTGCAAAAACAGTTTCACCTGTTGTGAGACAGAGACATTTCAGGACAAGCATCGGCTGAAAAAGTCCGTTAAAAATAATCACTTATGATGTGCTATTACAGGGGTCTCCAACAGTCGCCCCGTGGGCCAAATCCGGCCCGCGAGATGATTCAATCCGGCCCCTGACTTGTAGAGCGCAGATTTCTGAGTAGTTTCTGAGTCTTAGGGACCAGGTCTGCGAACTAGCTTTTAGCTATACGGCCTATGAGCATGGCATCGGTTATTGTAACAATGCTTCTTGTTCTGTCCCTATCAAATAAACATATAAATAAATAAAGTATGTAAAAAAACAGTAAGTCTCAGCCCATTCCTGTTTATTTTTATTATTATCTTTATTATTTTTTATTATTATTATTATTATTAGGCCCGAGCAAAAACAAACAAACAAACAAAAACAGTTTCTCCTGTAGTTTTCAATAAAGGCTTTACTCACTCCCTTTAGTTCTTATTGCATATTTTTCATGTAATTCATTTATTCTCTTTTTTAACCCTAACACTACAACAATCCATCAAACAACAGCAATAATCAATAATTAATAATACAGTCCATGACCAGAAGAACAGGAGGAAGAAAAGTTCTTGTAAACTCCTCCCCTGAAGAACGGGCCCGGGGCCTCACCGACGACAAACTATGACAAAACAGCCTCTGCACCACATTATTCTGCAAATGACATTTTTCTGATTTTCTAAACTGTCAAGTCTTTAACTGGTCGAGGATCATTTAAATGTGATTGTGAAAAAATCTCCCAGTGATAGCAGTATTGTGTTCCAAAATAAATATAGTAACAAACTCCAGATCTACTGTTCCAAATTATTCATGGTCATATTCAGGTCATATTTACTGAAATAAAATATATTTCAATCAGAAACATCTTAACAGGTCGAGTTATATTTTCGTTTAGTGCGCTCGTGGAGAAGCTTTTCTGTATCCACACCAGGATGGATACTTTAGCTGCGTGTGGAGCAGAGGCTAATCTGTGGCTAAGGAGGAGATGTTTTCCAAAACCTGGACATTCTTTATGGGAGACTCTGAGGACTTTTGAAGCTTTTACACAATGGAAGAGTCTGCGTTTGGTGAGTACTGTAAGTTTTTGTTTTTCTGCATGTTTAGTGAATCAACAAGTGGCACAAGTATAAGATACTGCTGTTTCGTGGAGGTTAGCTTCTTTGCTTCTTAACTTGTTAGGGCTGGTGTTCACTGAGCGATTTGTCTATGATTTTAGATGTCACGTTGCATGACGTTGGGTTTGTAAAATCGTGAGCTGCTTTGTCTCCAGTGTGCAGTGGTTCAAAGAGAGAATTGTGGTCACGACCAATGTTTTCAATATCAGGCTACAGACGTGTGCGGCTGCATGCTAACGGAGCTAACGGATGCTAACGGTGCTTTTACTTCCACAGTCAAATCCTGCTGTTTATGGCACAGATTACGTGTGATTTCATTCTGCAGACTTGATCTGATGTATCGGTTTGTGTTATTGAGCCTTGGTACCGCGTTTGTGAGCCGCGTGGATGTCGTCTCCTGTGGTTAGCTTTGGTAATGGCTACTGTGGTTAGCTTTGGCAATGGCTACTGTTGTTAGCTTTGGTAATGGCTACTGTGGTTAGCTTTGGCAATGGCTACTGTGGTTAGCTTTGGTAATGGCTACTGTGTTTAGCTTTGGTAATGGCTACTGTGTTTAGCTTTGGTAATGGCTACTGTGGTTAGCTTCGGTAATGGCTACTGTGGTTAGCTTTGGTAATGGCTACTGTGGTTAGCTTTGGTAATGGCTACTGTGGTTAGCTTTGGTAATGGCTACTGTGTTTAGCTTTGGTAATGGCTACTGTGGTTAGCTTTGGTAATGGCTACTGTGGTTAGCTTTGGTAATGGCTACTGTGGCTAGCTTTGGTAATGGCTACTGTTGTTAGCTTTGGTAATGGCTAATGTGGCTAGCTTTGGTAATGGCTACTGTTGTTAGCTTTGGTAATGGCTTCTGTTGTTAGCTTTGGTAATGGCTAATGTGGCTAGCTTTGGTAATGGCTACTGTTGTTGGCTTTGGTAATGGCTACTGTTGTTAGCTTTGGTATTGGCTACAGTGGTTAGCTTTGGCAATGGCTACTATGGTTAGCTTTGGTAATGGCTAATGTGGTTAGCTTTGGCAATGGCTAATGTGGTTAGCTTTGGTAATGGCTACTGTGGTTAGCTTTGGCAATGGCTACTGTGGTTAGCTTTGGCAATGGCTACTGTTGTTAGCTTTGGTAATGGCTAATGTGGTTAGCGTCGGTAATGGCTACTGTGGTTAGCGTCGGTAATGGCTACTGTGGTTAGCTTTGGTAATGGCTACTGTGGTTAGCTTTGGTAATGGCTACTGTGGTTAGCGTCGGTAATGGCTACTGTGGTTAGCTTTGGTAATGGCTACTGTGGCTAGCTTTGGTAATGGCTACTGTGGCTAGCTTTGGTAATGGCTACTGTGTTTAGCTTTGGTAATGGCTACTGTTGTTAGCTTTGGTAATGGCTACTGTGGTTAGCTTTGGTAATGGCTACTGTGGTTAGCTTTGGTAATGGCTACTGTGGTTAGCTTTGGTAATGGCTACTGTGGTTAGCTTTGGTAATGGCTACTGTGGCTAGCTTTGGTCATGGCTACTGTGGTTAGCTTTGGTAATGGCTCCTGTGATTAGCTTTGGTAATGGCTACTGTGGTTAGCTTTGGTAATGGCTCCTGTGATTAGCTTTGGTAATGGCTACTGTGGCTAGCTTTGGTAGAGGCCAAGTTTATTATCAGCCACTGTCATTTTACATTCCTACCGTGAGTGAATCACTCTCCCGTTAACGCAAAGCACAACATAAAAGTGGTGTGACCCAAACAAACTGATCCTGAATGAGTCTGCGAGCAGCCGGCGGGCTAGTTAGCTTTAGCCTGCTAGCTTCTTTGCGTTATCAGCACTGATCTCCATTCATTGCATCAAGACCTTTTTAAATGTCAGAATTCAACATTTGTTGTTATCGTTGGTCCTCAGTCTGTCACATTTAGTGCCAGGTTCATGGTGAGATAGTTGTGGTTCACTGTTTGTGTGAGAGACACAATTTACAGTTTATTTGGACAAATTATCCCATTGACTTCAATGCATTTCAGCACCGTTAACGATTTTCAGTTTTTTTCTACGTCACTTCCGGTGCTTCATGGCTAATGCGGAAGTGTTTTTTGTTTTGGAAGGTTGTTTTTTGCCAGATTTAGGGAAAATGTTAACATGAATCTTGAATGCAATTGTGTTTATTACGTATCTGCGAGAATTCTGTCTGTGTCATATGCACTTTAAGGCGGCGGGTTGGAGGTTCATTGGTTCAGTCAATAAGAAAACGTTGTGTTTGACGCACATGTGGCCAGAAGTTAAGTTTTAAAAAGTTGCTTAAAGGGATATTTCAGCATTTTTGACATAGGGCCTCATTTCCTAGTTATCCAGAGTGTTGCTGATTTCCTTATATTTGAAGAGTTTCGTGGCGCTAGGCTAGTGCTAGGCTAGTGCATGTCTATGGTAACTAGTAGCCTGCATTAAAAACAGTCTGACCCGAGCAAAGTGCACCTGAGGTAAATCACTTATAACACCAGACTTACCATATAAATGTAAAAAAAAAATGACAAAAATGCACTGACCTGACTAGGGCAACAGTTTATTCAAATTATCTAAAATAAACAGTGGCTCCTAAAAATAAAGAACCTCCAGCATAAATTCACACGTCTCCAAAAGAAAATGTTTTTACTAAGTTTAAACAAAGTGGAGCGGACACTCGGACACCACAGAGATACAGAGCCACAAGTTACTGCTGCAACAAACTGGACTAAAACTGCCTCCATGGACATTATTCTGAGTCAGGATTAACAGGAATCATTTTCTGATGGATTATTTGTCGCTACATCTGAGGTGAGTGTTGCAAAAGTTTCTCCGTCCTGACGCCAGATTTATAACTTTGTTTGTTAGCGCTAGCATAGCTGCTAACAGGCTAAAGGCTACAACACGTAAACATGACCTTTCTGTCATCATGTAAGTCTAACCACAGTGATGATAATGTCTGTTCACGTTTACTCTGCCCACTTTTATCATGTTAATGACCCTGAAAACGAGGCGTTATGTCACATTTTCGCGCATATTTAATTAGACGTATTTGCGATCGCACATTTATCATTGAAAACAATGCAGTTCAAAGCTCATGCTAATCTTGTAAATCTACTGTTTGCTTTTGCCAGCTCTAAACCAACTCTAAATCTTCAGTCTGGCCTCATTAGTTCAGTATAAGGTGCTGTTAAAGTGACTATTTTTTGCAATTCCAAAGCTTCACACAGAGCAGTGTGTCCACAGACAAGTTTATCAGATTTGTTTAAAGGTCCTATATTATGCAAAATCGACTTTTTAGAGCTTTTAGCCATGTTGTTATGCTATTTCCTTATCAAAAACACCCCCAGAGTGGTTTGTGGCTTCATTCACGCAGCTCTCAGTAATCCTCCTGAATCCTGCTCTCTGAGGCTCCGCCCTCTCCTGGTGAACGACTGAGTGTTCAGTTTTGTCGTCACAGCGGAACGGAAGTGCTCGACGTCTGTAATGTAATGTCTTACAGCCTGATTTTAATTTGTAAAACAGCTTTTTCATTATTTCTGTTGTAAGAGAGAAACAAAGAGACAAAAAAAAAGTGAAGGGGAAAAAATAAATAAAAGGATGTGCCCGAGGTGCTTCCAGGTCAGCTGAGGCCAAAACAAACGCACCCCTGAGCGTCTGAACAGATCAGTCATGTTTGCGCTGCAGCTGAAGATGGAGCTCGTTATAACTGGACACACCTGTTCTTTATTCTTAACTAACGATAATGTCACGGAGAAAAAGAAGCGCGTTTGGCTACGAGGACGAGGACTTGATTAAACCTTTTTCAAGCTGAGGCCACTCGTCATCAGAAGTTGTTTTTTTCTCTGGGATTCAGCGACTATCACCAAAATATTGTTTTTCTATGACTGTCACTGATGGATGTTTGGTGAACCTTCACCAGAACCAAAGTGGATTAACTTTTATAACCAACGCGAGTCCCATAATGTAAACAGCGATGGACCAGAGGATGAGTCAATCCAAACGCGGGTTAGCTTGTGTGTTAGCATATTAGCATGTGTGTTAGCATATTAGCATGTGTGTTAGCATATTAGCTTGTGTGTTAGCCATTTATGAAGCTGTGTTGCAGATGTCAACTCCGTATAACTGCATCGTGAAGCAATTTCACTTATTGTTGTTTATTTATATTACGGTAAAGTATGTGCGGAGAGAGGGGGCGGAGTTAACTGAATCGAAGCGTTTTGTCTAACGGGTTTGAAAAATACCTCCAGAAAACGCTTATATTTATCACAAAAATGAGTGCTCCATAGTGGTAGAGGTACAATATATCATAAATGCCAATACTTTACTTTGGAATGGCTAAAATAGCAGGATATAGATCCTTTAAAGTTAAAACATGTAGCTTAAATAACATGGTAGGCTACATGTTTAAGTAAAAAATACAATCAATAGTAGCCTAGCATATTCCCAGTGTCACTGTTTCCCATTAATAGAGGACATGGGTGAAAGTATAATGATAAGTAGGTCTGAGCAAATATTTAGCCAAAATCCAAATGACATTTCACTCCAACATTGCATTTGGTCTTTTTAATATTTTTCTAATAAAAAGGATTGTTTGTTTCATCCTGGTGTGTGAGACGTGTCCCAGGCAGAAGCATAAGACATTCCAATAATGGAGCAATTTGCAGACTTTACCACATTTGAGCCTTTCTATTGATTTTTAACGTCAAAATAAATATCGGCAAATATCGGATATCGGCCACAGCAGCGAGGCAAATAATGGTACTGGTAAAAAAACGGGGCACCTGGGTTAGTCATGAAATGTGCCGATAAACTCATCCCTGTGAAGAATTGGGATGTTTGGAAAGTTATAGGAATGAGTTTGGACACAGCAAACATTTTGGATTGAGTATTTTATTTAGTGCTATCCTATACTAAATATACTCTTCGAATCTTCAAATCATCATCTTGGGGCCAGAGGATTTTTGCTCCAGTCCCTACTCCTGATGTACAGTATAGTCTAAAATAAACACTCACTTGCCGTAACTTACTTTCTCTGTGGGTTATTAACGGTACAAAACATTTCCTGTTGTTTAGTCGTAGTTTTCTGTAATTCCTGGAGGGCTCGATGTCACGACTATTTTCAGACTCTTTTCTAATTGTCAGAGCAGTCTCTCTCTCAGCCTTTGAACTTTAACTTTTTCCTCTGGGACCAAACAAACTCTCATTTATTTAGGACAAATCGTGGGAAAACATTAGACAGACAAACTCCACCCCTGTTTTGTGCTCGGTCACGTTGAAGAGAACACTTTTAACCTCAGTAACGAAGGGAACAGGCCTGAGAGGAAAAATGACAATGTTCTGTAATCCATGATCATTTCCTATATCTGTGGTACCAATACAGCTCATTATGTAAAAGTATAGTTGATATTTGTGTTTGGCCCAGTGGCTGTATGAGTGGTCAGCATGGTGCCTTTACCTTCCATCATTAGAGACGAGGCGAGACGAGAATCAGAGACATTAGAGACGAGAATAAGAGACATTAGAGACGAGAATCAGGGACATTAGAGACGAGAATCAGAGACATTAGAGACGAGAATCGGAGACATTAGAGACGAGAATCGGAGACATTAGAGACGAGAATCAGGGACATTAGAGACGAGAATCAGGGACATTAGAGACGAGAATCAGGGACATTAGAGACGAGAATCAGGGACATTAGAGACGAGAATCAGGGACATTAGAGACGAGAATCAGGGACATTAGAGACGAGAATCAGGGACATTAGAGACGAGAATCAAAGACATTAGAGACGAGAATCAAAGACATTAGAGACGAGAATCAGAGACATTAGAGACGAGAGTCAGGGACATTAGAGACGAGAGTCAGGGACATTAGAGACGAGATTCAGGGACATTAGAGACGAGAATCAGAGACATTAGAGATGAGAATCAGGGACATTAGAGATGAGAATCAGGGACATTAGAGACGAGAATCAGGGACATTAGAGACGAGAATCAGAGACATTAGAGACGAGAATCAGGGACATTAGAGATGAGAATCAGGGACATTAGAGACGAGAATCAGGGACATTAGAGACGAGAATCAAAGACATTAGAGACGAGAATCAGGGACATTAGAGACGAGAATCAGAGACATTAGAGACGAGAATCAGGGACATTAGAGACGAAAATCAGAGACATTAGAGACGAGAATCAGGGACATTAGAGACGAGAATCGGAGACATTAGAGACGAGAATCAGGGACATTAGAGACGAGAATCAGGGACATTAGAGACGAGAACCGGAGACATTAGAGACGAGAATCGGAGACGAGAATCAGAGACATTAGAGACGAGAATCAGAGACATTAGAGACGAGAATCAGAGACATTAGAGACGAGAATCAGGGACATTAGAGACGAGAATCAGGGACATTAGAGACGAGAATCAGGGACATTAGAGACGAGAACCGGAGACATTAGAGACGAGAATCGGAGACGAGAATCAGAGACATTAGAGACGAGAATCAGAGACATTAGAGACGAGAATCAGGGACATTAGAGACGAGAACCGGAGACATTAGAGACGAGAATCAGAGACATTAGAGACGAGAATCAGGGACATTAGAGACGAGAATCAGAGACATTAGAGACGAGAATCAGAGACATTGGAGACGAGAATCAGAGACATTAGAGACGAGAATCGGAGACATTAGAGACGAGAATCGGAGACATTAGAGACGAGAATCAGAGACATTAGAGACGAGAATCAGGGACATTAGAGACGAGATTCAGGGACATTAGAGACGAGAATCAGAGACATTAGAGACGATAATCAGAGACATTAGAGACGAGAATCAGGGACATTAGAGACGAGAATCGGAGACATTAGAGACGAGAATCAGGGACATTAGAGACGAGAATCAGGGACATTAGAGACGAGAACCGGAGACATTAGAGACGAGAATCGGAGACGAGAATCAGAGACATTAGAGACGAGAATCAGAGACATTAGAGACGAGAACCGGAGACATTAGAGACGAGAATCGGAGACGAGAATCAGAGACATTAGAGACGAGAATCAGAGACATTAGAGACGAGAATCAGAGACATTAGAGACGAGAATCAGGGACATTAGAGACGAGAATCAGGGACATTAGAGACGAGAATCAGGGACATTAGAGACGAGAACCGGAGACATTAGAGACGAGAATCGGAGACGAGAATCAGAGACATTAGAGACGAGAATCAGAGACATTAGAGACGAGAATCAGGGACATTAGAGACGAGAACCGGAGACATTAGAGACGAGAATCAGAGACATTAGAGACGAGAATCAGGGACATTAGAGACGAGAATCAGAGACATTAGAGACGAGAATCAGAGACATTGGAGACGAGAATCAGAGACATTAGAGACGAGAATCGGAGACATTAGAGACGAGAATCGGAGACATTAGAGACGAGAATCAGAGACATTAGAGACGAGAATCAGGGACATTAGAGACGAGATTCAGGGACATTAGAGACGAGAATCAGAGACATTAGAGACGATAATCAGAGACATTAGTGACGAGAATCAGAGACATTAGAGACGAGAATCAGGGACATTAGAGACGAGAATCAGGGACATTAGAGACGAGATTCAGGGACATTAAAGAATCAGGGACATTAGATACAGCTTGTTATGTAAAAGTAAAGTTGATATTTGTATTAGTATGTATGAGTGGTCAGCATGGCACCTTTACTTTCCATCACTGTGGCCTCAAGACGCTCCAGGAACAACTGTTTTTAGAACGTGCTGTGTCTGAAATGTGAATATCAATCCAAAAACAAATGCAAAAGACCTGATGAAGATGCTGAACCTGGTAAGAGTTTGTCAAAAAAGCCAGTTTGGAGTTTGCAAATAAAAGAAGGATAAAGACTGTCATTTTTGGAGACATTTCCTGTTGTCTGACGAAAAAAAAAAATCATAAATTGGACATAATGACGTTTGGAGGAAAACGCCTGAGAACAACATCCCAACTGTGAAATACGGGGGGGCAGCATCATGCTGTGGGGCTGTTTTGCTGCGGACAATGATGGACAATGACCCAAAGCCAAACTGGTTACAAAGTGGCTTAAGGAAAACAAAGTCAATGTTTTGAAGTGGTCGTCACAAAGTCTGGATCTCAGTCCAGTTTAAATGTTTGGGCAGAGCTGCAAAGGCATAGGCACGCAAGGTGGCCTACAGATGGTCTCAGTGACACCAGTTCTGTTTGGACGAATGGACTAAAATTCCTGCAAACTGTTGAGGCAGGAAGGAAATCCAACAAGTTTGACAAATGTCTGTTTCATGTCTGACAGTGACAAAAAAAATGTGAATGTGTCTTTTAATAAAGTGTATCTAAACATAAGGTTCCCGCTGTTAATAAAGGAAAGTACTTCACCTGGATCGACGGTATGTGAGGTGACAGACCCTCTCGTAGCTTGGGAGTTAGCGTCTGCTGCTGTTTCTGCTCGCCGAGGAGCTGAAGCTGTGGAGACGGCGGCGTGATCCAGCTGTGGTCACTGAGGCGGCGAGGCCAGGGACCCGCTCTCAACGCTCTAAGGCTGTATCCACACGAAGACAAAACGCTTATGTTTTCAGAAACCGTCTTTGTAAGCATGAAGCCAGCTCAGTAAACGTGAGCGTCCACATGGGTCGACTCAGGTCTGTGAAAACGGCGCAATTCATCTTCCAGGCCTGTGTGAGGAATGTAAACAGTGAAAATGAAACTGATTCAAGGATTTACGATCTACAGAAGAGACGAGGAGGAGAGTTTATTCTTCAGACGTAACGGGACTAAAGCAGAATAACCGTGACCGGACTTTTACTGTCAGTCCAAACACACAAACTGACTCGTGTTTTTCTACTTGTCACCTGTGGCTTGTGGACGGCAGTGGAGCAAAGAGGAGCGGAGTCAAACCATCATAGATCCATGAGGAAAACTCATTCTAAGGTCAGTAGATTATGGATCACAGACCGGAGCTGTGATGTCATGTTTTAGTCAAAGTTGAAACAACGGAGCCAAGTAAACGGCGTTTTGAGATCTTTCCACTCGGGGACCTAGATTGGAAAATGTTCGTTTACAGACGCCCAAAACGCCGGCTCGTCTGGACGATACACTGGATTGATAAAATATCTTTGCGTTTGGTCCTCAGCTTGACTTCGTGTGGACACGGCCTAAGAGATCAGTGAAGTGGTGGTTTGGTCACTCTGGGAGCCGGGGGGCGCTGGGACCACAGAAAAGTGAGCAGCAGAAAGGAATCACAAAGTCCACACAAGGTAACGTGGAAATGTGGTTTATTTAGAATATTATTGACAAACATTTCAAACATATTGTCTAGTTGTTCATCTCAGGCTTGTTTATACACAAGATTAGGTTTCATCTCAGTTTCGCAAAAAAGATTTGATCGAGAGACAAGAACTGTTGTGATATTTTTGATGATTTTACACGTCCTCTACTGACGACAAGAGGAAACTTTACGGATTGGAATAAGTGTTCTGGTTATGCAGGCAGAAAGTAACGACTGTCGATCAGGGAGGTCAGAGATCAAGAAACACAGACCAAGGATCGTTACTCAGACGAGGAGAACTCAGGCCATACCTGGGACTGTCCCAAACTGTCTGACAAAACTATGAGTGGTTTATGTGTGTGTCATCAGTCCACCAGGAGGTGCTAAGGAGGCGGGTTCATCAGAGCTGCAGAAGAACCAGGAGAGATCAGTCCAAACCCAGGAAACAGAGGCTCAGTGAAGGAGCAGCTGAAGGTGTGGAGGTGGAACGGTTTATCATCCGAGAGAATCTGAAAGAAGGACAGAACTCCAGCCTCAGAATCCAGGAACACTCCCAGTCCAGATAAAAACCATTGTGTGATTGATGTTTCTTTCTTGTTGTGACAGACACTAAAATATCTATCCCTGACCCTCAGACTCCAGGACTGATCATTGTCTCCAAACCTACAGCTCTCTCCTCTGCGTCTGATTCCTCTGTAACTCACCGCTACATCAACATCCTCCCTCCACCTCCACTTCACCTCCCAGTAACAGCGCCCCCTCAGGCCGGTGCAGCTCAGGACCTGAGGCTGGTCCATGAACCTGTCCTCATGACGTGGACACAGCTGCTCCTCCACACGTCTCACTGAGCGTTTGTCCTCAGACAGAAGGAGCTCTCTGTGAGCTGTGTTTGGATCCAGAGAGAACTCACAGGAATCTGAGAAACAAACACACTGATGACATCACTTCCTGTACTGTACGGTTTAGATCAATCTATAGATCAGTGACTTACATTTCCTCAGACCTGGGACCATCCATCGTTCTCCAGAAGGATCCAGTCTGAAACACACAGCTCTGTCACACACAAGTCCAGTTTAAGCCCAGAGACAAACCAGGACTAAACCATGGACGGACCCAAAGAAGAGCCTCCAAATAAGGACTTCCTCTGAAGGAGCCCAGGGGCCTCACCTGAGAGAGTGCAGGGGCCCGTGGGGGGCCCGCAGAGCGGTCAGGAGCTCGGCCGAGGCTCCTGGATGGTTGTAGCTCAGGTCTAACGCTGTCAGATGGGAGGGGGCGGAGCTTAGAGCGGCGACCAGAGCAGCCCCGCCCCTTTCTGAGACCAGACATCCAGACAGACTAAAGACACGCAGCATTAGCCTCTGATATGGACACAGAGCATCATGAGCGTCTCACCTGAGGGTGTGCAGTCTGCAGGGGGCGCTCTTCAGTCCCTCACACAGCAGCTCCACTCCTGAGTCCTGGAGGTCGTTGTTACTGAGATCCAGGTGAGTCAGACTGGAGGAGCTGAGGACCGAGGCCAGAGGAGGCCAGACTCTCTGAGACAGAAAACACTCCCTCAGACTGAGGACAGAGAGGGACATTAGAGACGAGAATCAGAGACATTAGAGACGAGAATCAGAGACATTAGACACGAGAATCAGAGACATTAGAGACGAGAATCAGGGACATTAGAGACGAGAATCAGAGACATTAGAGACGAGAATCAGAGACATTAGAGACGAGAATCAGAGACATTAGAGACGAGAATCAGAGACATTAGAGACGACAATCAGAGACATTAGAGACGAGAATCAGAGACATTAGAGACGAGAATCAGAGACATTAGAGACGACAATCAGAGACATTAGAGACGAGAATCAGGACAGACGTGATGAAGAAATACAGTCTGGACTCACGTGGCTTTGGTGGAGGCTTTGACGACCGGCAGCAGCTTCAGGAGAGCTGTCTCTGAGGCCTTGTATTTCCTGAGGTCAAACTCCTCCAGGTCTGAGTCTGAGGACAGTAAGAGGAAGGACAGAGCAGACAAATCAGCAGGAGAATATAACAAGGGGAGTTCTTCTTCTCTCATTAGTCTCTGTATCATCTCCATCAGACTGTGGTCGTTGAGTTCGTTCAGACAGTGGAGCAGGTTCAGGCTCCTCTCTGCAGACAGACCCTCTTCATTCAGCTTCTCTTTGATGTACTTTACTGTCTCCTGATTGGTCTGGGAGCTGCTTCCTGTGTGAGTCAGCTGACCCTGGAGCAGGCTCTGATTGGTCGGCAGAGACAGCCCCAGGAGGAAGCGCAGGAACAGGTCCAGGTGTCCGTTTGGACTCTGTAAGGCCTGGTCCACAGCAGAGCGGTAGAAGGCCTCAGGGCTCTCAGAGGAGTGTGGTGGTGACAGCAGGTTCTCCCCAGAGCTGAAGAAGGTCTGATGGACGTGAAGCGCAGCCAGAAACTCCTGCACACTCAGATGGATGAAGCAGTAGACCTTGTCCTGGTACAGGCCTTGCTCCTCTCTAAAGACCTGTGTGAAGACTCCGGAGTAACGAGCGATCTCTGCAGCGTCCAGCCCACACTCGCTCAGGTCACTCTCGTAGAAGATCAGGTTTCCTTTCTGCAGCTGCTCAAAGGCCAGTTTTCCCAGAGACCGCACCATCTCCCTGGTCTCTGGAGTCCAGTGAAGGTCTGCTCCTGTTCCCTCATGATACTTGATGTTCTTGACTTTGGCCTGCACCACCAGGAAGTGGACGTACATCTCAGTCAGAGTCTTGGGCAGCTCTGGTTTCTCTGTTTGCTTCAGAATGGTGTGTAAAACCACAGAGAGGATCCAGCAGAAGACTGGGATGTGGCACATGATGTACAGGCTGCGGATGCTCTTGATGTGGGAGATGACGGCTGTG
This sequence comes from Gobius niger, assembly GCF_951799975.1. Lineage (NCBI taxonomy): Eukaryota > Metazoa > Chordata > Actinopteri > Gobiiformes > Gobiidae > Gobius > Gobius niger. The sequence goes on along the minus strand of NC_136865.1, from coordinate 30,521,810 downwards.
GCCTCGTCTCTGAACCTCTTCCTGAAGTACTGCTCCTTCTGTGGGTCGCTGAACCCTCGCACCTCTGTCACCATGGAGACGCACTCAGCAGGGATCTGATTGGCCGCCGCGGGGCGTGTGGTTATCCAGAGGCGAGCGGAGGGAAGCAGGCTCCCCCTGATGAGGTTCACCAGCAGCTCCTCCACTGAGGCGCTCTCTGTGGGCTCCGTCAGGACCCGGGTCCGGCTGAAGTCCAGAGGAAGTCTGCACTCGTCCAGACCGTCAAAGATGAAGAGCAGCTGGAGCTGCTGAAAGCTGCAGAGACCTTTGGTTTGACTGAAGAAGTGGTGCAGCAGCTCCACCAGGCTGTACTCTGTGTCTCTGAGCACATTGAGCTCTCTGAAAGTGAAGGGGAACAGCAGCTGGACGTCCTGGTGGGCTCTGCCTTCAGCCCAGTCCAGACTCACCTTCTGAGTCAGCACTGTTTTCCCCACGCCGGCCACGCCCACAGTCAGCACCGTCCTGATTGGCTGTTGTTTAAACAGGTCTTCACACGTGATGCTGGTCTCTGCAGCGGCTGGTTTCCTGGACGTGGTCTCCATGAGTCTGACCTCATGTTCCTGGTTGACCTCTGAGGCCCTTCCCTCTGTGATGTAGAGCTCTGTGTAGATCTGCTGCAGGGGGGCGGAGTCTCCTGCTTTAGCCACGCCCTCAAACACATGACTGAACCTCTGCTGCAGACGCCTCTTCAGTTTCTCTCTGTAAACTCCACCAGCCTCTGAAGGAGACAAACAGAATCATGTTACAGTCTAGGGTTGGGGGATGTCCCCTTAATTGGCCGTTGACGATGTTTACAGTGAACCATCGTGATGGACGATGATATCGTCCATTTCTCATTTTAAGCATTTTTTTAAAGACATTTACATTGCCTATATACACTGCTCACAAAAACTTAGGGCACACTCAAAAAACACAATGTAACTCCAAGTCAATCAAATTTCTGGGATATCAGACTGTCCAGTTAGGAAGCCACGCTTATTGTGAATCAATTTCACTTGGTGTTGTGGAAATTAAACAGACACAGGTGGAAATGAGAGGCAATTAGCAAGATCACTCCAAAAGAGGAATGGTTTTGCAGGTGGTGACCACAGACCATTTCCCTGTCTTCATCCTTTGGACCGTATTTTTGGAACACTTTTGCATTTGTCCAGTGTTCTCACCACTAGAGGCATCATGAGGAGCATCTACAACCCACAGAAGCTGCTCAGGGAGTGATGCTCATCCAAAATGGCACGTCCATTCGTGCTGTGGCAAGAAGATTTGCTGTGTCTCCCAGCGCAGTGTCCAGAGCATGGAGGAGATACCAGGAGACAGGCCAGTACACCAGGAGACCTGGGGGGGCGACCGAGGCCAACAACCCAGCAGCAGGACCGCTATCTGCTCATGTGTGCACGGAGAAACAGGAGAAGCACTGCCCGAGCCCTACAAAATGACCTCCAGAGGGCCACAAATGTGCATGTTGGGACTCAAACGGTCACAAACCGACTCCATGAGGGGGGTATGAGGGCCCGACGTCCACAAGTTGGGCCGGTGCTTACTGCCCAACACCGTGCAGCCCGAGAACACAGCGATTGACTGATTGGTGCGAGCCAGAGGTTCCCTGACTGGCATTGGGGACCGGGATGAGATCCTCAGACCTATTGTAAGACCATATGCTGGTGCTGTGGGCCCTGGGTTCCTTCTGATGCCTGATAATGCCAGGCCACATGTGGCAAGAGTGTGTCAGCAGGTCCTGCATGATGAAGGTATTGATGTTCTGGACTGGCCTGCCCGTTCCCCAGACTTAAATCCAATAGAGCACATCTGGGACATCATGTCTCGGTCCATCCATCAACGCCACGTGGCACCACAGACTGTCCAGGAGCTGACTGATGCTCTAATCCAGGTCTGGGAGGAGATCCCTCAGGAGGACATCCGTGGTCTCATCAGGAGCTGCCCAGGCGTTGTAGGGAGTGCATTCAGGCACGTGGAGGCCACACACACGACTGAGGATGATACAGACTCGTTTGGAGGAATTTCTACAGAATCTGGATCAACCAGTGACCTGAGTTGTCACTTTGATTTTGACTATAATTTTGGATCCAGACCTCCAGGGGCTGAGAATTTGATTTCCATTTATCATTCTTATGTTATTTTGTTCTCAACACATTGCCCTACACTATGAATAAAGATTTTCATCCGAAAAATCGAATTGATTGACATCTAGGATGTGTTTTTTGAGTGTGCCCTAAGTTTTTGTCATGGAACACGATTTTTGCAAAAGAAATGTGTTAAAACTCGTGCGTAAAGTCTGAGAGGAGAACGACTTATTCAGCGCGTCAACTCCAAGACTCTCATCACACTAATGCAAATGTAAATCGAAGCTTATTATTTGCATTTGCTCAGTTTTAACGTAATGTTTAAGAAACCGTGGGTGAACGGGACAATATTTAGAAGTTTTAGCTACATTTTTGAAGCCGCTCCACGCGCTGCCCGGTCCGTGAGCTCGTAACCTCATAACTCCTGCACCGCGCCTTTCTCTCTCCTCTCTCTTTCCTCTCTCGGTCCTTCGTGAGAATAATCCGTGCGCTCAGCTAGCTCCGATGTGAGAGCCATCTCGTCATTTTAAAACGGTTTAAGTTTCCGTACGCAGCAAAGCAAAACCACGCGGTGTTAAACTCTGAGCTGCAGAGAGAGAGAGCCCCGCGGGTCAGAACTAGAGCCGCTGCGTCTTTACGTTAATAATTACGGCTAACACATCATGGCTTCTGGCAGGTACTGACACTAGCGTGCATATTAGTTACATCCGTGATTTAATTTACAGTGCAATCCCTGCAAAGTTTGTAGGTTTACAAGGCCCACAGAAGACCGTTGCGTGTTTTTGACAGGAGGGGGCGTGGCATCACGATGGTGGCTCTACATCGTGATGTTGCTCATCCATCACGATGGACGATGATATCGTCCATCGGCACAACCCTATTACAGTCAGTGACTTCTTCTCCTCCTGTGAAAGTGTGGTGTTTCAAACATGTCAGAGTTCTTACTGTTCTGCAGACTCTGAGCCAGGTGCTGCTGCTTCATCCTCCTGAGGAAGTCCAGTGTGATGTTGAGCACAGCCTCTCGGCTGCTCTGCTCCTCCTCACTCTCTGAGCTACTCTCTGGATGATCTGAGGCCAGGAGTCTGTGGAAGCTCTGCAGCTGCTCTTTGACGAAGGTCAGGACGTCCTCCTCCAGCCGCTGGAGCACACAGGACATATTATACTGCAGTAACACTGTATCTGTGTCAGTATTTACAGGCTTCAAACATTGTAGAGGCAACTTTTACTGCAGCTTTAGCAACAAATCACTGATCTCTGATAAAGTCTGTGCCTTTAGACCTGAGGTGCTCCTCACATGGAAACCTCCTGGACCTCCATCTGTCAGAAGTTAGAGAGACCTCTCCTTGTTACAGACTCAAAGTGCTTCATTAAATCTACCGTCCACATTTAAGAAATTTGCTCGTCTGGGTGATGGACTATTAAGAATCCTAATTAAATACAAAAATATTAAATGAAAATGTCACTTTTTCATTATTTTGAAAACAAGGCTGTTGGTGTGAATGGGTAAAGCTCAGAGTTTTGCTTTGTCCCAGTGACCAGCTCATTCTGAACATCAGACTCTGGTTTGGATTTTGCGCTCTGGCCCCGCCTCCTCTGCGTCACCCTCAGTCGTGCTGTCAAACCACCGGTAGCTACAGATCCGACTGCACTGGTTTAAGCTCTCATTAAAGAGAAGATAATTTATACACAGGACATTACAATCTTTGCACGTGCCGCCAAGTATCAACTCGTTAATGAAATGTATGTGACATACATTGTGAGGAGGCAAAGACACGGCCGCAGATGCTTTTCCCATTCCTCTCCTCGGAAAGAGGAAAACCTCTGTTACAGCACAGGCTCCTCTCTCTTCAGGACAGAGAGTAAAGAAATTGCAACTTGATCAAACTTCGTAAAACGTTCATGTAAAACCCGCTGCTGTTGTAGCAGGGCTGACGCTCGGGTCCAAAGCGGCTTTTGAGGTTCGGTTCTGGAGCGGACGCCATTTAAGTGAAGAACAAGCACAATTTCTACCAGATTGTGATTAACATATTTTTTTTCCTTCAAAATTTCTTTGGGAGTTTGGGAACCCCTCTTTACCACTTACCTTAAATACCACATCCAGGTGGGGGCGCTCTTTGCTGTTTCCATCTGGGCTCAGCTTCTCTCTGTGGATCCAGACAGAGTTTAGAACCTGCCTTCACCTCCCCAGACGCTTCCCCCAGTCCCTCCTCTGTGCCCAGCGTTGGGAGAGCAGCAGAGGACACTTACCGCTCGTCTGAAGGAGACACGTCTTTAAAAAGAGGACCATCCTCTTTGGAACGATCACTCCTCAGAGAAACAGAGTCTGGATCAGAACTCGGGACGTTTGAACTCCTGCCAAAACAAATACAGGTTTATACTGTGTCTCTGAGATGCATGAGAAAAGATGCTGACGAAGTCCACAAACCTTTTAAAGTTAGCATCCCAGTCTTTAGACCAGTCGCTCCTCAGAGAAACCGAGTCTGAGTCTGGAGCAGGGATCTGTGAACTCCTGATAAAGACTTGGGATTATTACCACAGACTGTTCCTGTCTGAGAGAGTTAACAACATAAACAAACCTTTTAAAGTTTGCATCCCAGTCTTTAGACCAGTCGCTCCTCAGAGAAACCGAGTCTGAGTCTGGTTTAGAGTCCGGTTTGGGCCGATCCATCCTGGACAGGTTTATCTCTCCCTCACAGAGAAACACATCTGTGACAGACCTGCGACGTCACATGAACAAAATCCAACGTAACGACAGCTCAGTTAATGATCCACAAGGCACTAAATGCAGTAAAACCGAGACCTAACACTAAACTTAGTCTCATTGAAAAATTATATCACACCAAAAAGATCCATTAGAAACAAAACTACTGCACAAATAATTACCACAATTCAAGGTACTTTCCTTCAATTCAACAGAAAGATCGACCTCAGTTGTTTTTTACTTCACAAGTCTTAGGTTTTAACCAGATTCCTTTTCAATCATGTGTAAGATTATGTTAAAAGCAACAATAGACCTTTTGAACCCTGAATCTGGTTTTGTTTCCAGAATATGCTCCAACAATGGAATAAAAAGAAAAGTACAGACTTACCGGAGCGGAGAGACGTGACAGAGGTGCAGTTCTAATATGTCTTTCACTGACGGGGCAAAAGTTCTTTATTACACTGTTATTCAGCTCAAAGGTCAAGAACTGGTAATAAAATAATAAAATCATCAGTAATAAAATATCCACCAGAATGAACAGGGATTTCCTTCATGCTCCTGTACATTATTCAGTTCAGCTTCATAAGGGACCTTTAAGGAGCACTGACTGTTTCTAAAGAAGATTTGCTCATAGACACTAGTTTGGAGACTGGCTGAATCTAAATCCCTAAAGTTTGCATTTATGGGCCACTTAGAACTAAACTTTGAGAGTCACAATGGTGTGGATTTCCTGTTCCAGCTTTTATTTTGGTTTCCAGCTTCCTGTGCACCTCTGGTTTTCGCCTCAACTTGATTTTTCTCACGAGAAGTTTGATTCTGAATCTCTTTCCCGATCACGTTTTCCTCTGCTCTTCTAAATGCCAGATCGAACTTCAGCCGTTCTCAGTGTAGAGTTGTATGATTGTGACTGTGAGGCAGACGCTGGAGGAACAGATTTATAAACCGATATTAACAAATGACATTGATCTTTTGTGTTTAATAGGACAGGGGCCAAGACAGATCCTTGTGGGACACTTCCTATCCTATATCTTTTTTATTTTCAGTTCAATCGTGCAACTTGGATAAGTAATTAACTCTAAAAACTATAAGGGCATGCATAAGTAGATAAAAATAAAATATAATGGACGGCATGATGGCACAGCTCGTGCTTCACAGCTCGTAGGTCCCGGGTTCGATTCCCACCTGGACGGGGCCTCTCTGTGTGGAGTTTGCATGTTCTCCCTGTGTCTGTGGAGGTTTCCTCTGGTTTCCACTACCACTAAAAACATGTACAATAGGCCAGGATGAATGAGAGCGTGTTTGTGAGTGCACATGGGGGACGACGGATGGAAATGAGCCCAAGGCTACAATCCAGTGTGGCTTGTTTACATGCATGAGACACATGTATGTTCATAAACATGCACTGTCCCGACCAAATAAACCAATCAATAAATCATATGATAAAGACGACAACAATTTGACACAGAACAACAGCGTGAATGTATTTACAGATGTGCATTAAAGGAACAGGCCACAGTTTTTACATACTGAGATCAGTTCTTGCTAGGGATGCACCGATACCAGTATTGGGTATCGGGCCGATATCACATACTCGTACTCATACTCGTACTCATTCATGAGGTCCCGATACCAGAATCCGATACCATTTGACGTGCGGCCAGTGCAGCTACGAGGCGCAGCTACGAGGCGCAGCTACGAGGCGCAGCTCTCAGCTGAGGAGAGAAGAAGCAACAAACTGGAGAATTGTTTAGTGTAAATACAATAATCCACATAGAGCTGACTTTATTTCTCTCTAAACCAGAGTCTGAGCTGGATTTAACCAGAGCTTAATGTTGTTAGTGCTGCAGCGTCTGCAGTGTTTACAACATACAGGCTAACGTCGCTAACTCGCGGCTAACAGTTTTGGCCATTCTGACGCCGTTTTATGCCCAGGGGTTTATTCATCTGAAAAACTAACCCAGCGACTAAAAAGTCCTCAGAAAATCCAAACTAAAGACATACAGCATGTTTATATTGAGGGAAAATGAGCTGCAGCAGAACAATGAAAACGCTGTAGCTTCTCGCTAAGTTACTACAAACACACGAGAAAATCTACAGGAGCTGAAGTAAAGACGAAAAGAGACCATTTAAGAAACACCTCAACACTATTGTTAAATAAAAACACATACATGAATAAAGCTCAGACATTGGGAGCTCTTGGACATGGGCTTTTCTGTCTATGATGGACAGAGCAATAAAAATAAATTATATTGACTGAAAATAAAATAAATAATAAATGGCATCAGCACAATTCTAGTATAACTGCTCTTAAATGTGTCGCCGACTTTACTTAAGGAAATGTAAATGAGTAAATTAACTAATTACAAACCAATCTGCTGTGAAAAAAGAAAGAACGTTGAAGAAAATGCCTTGTACTCGTATCGGTTTTCGGTATCGGCAAGTACTTAAATCAAAGTACTCGTATCGGTTTTAGAAAAAGTGATATCGGTGCCTCCCTAGTTCTTACCTGAGCTTAGACGAGTTGATGTGTGCCTGTCTGGTCTTTACGTCTGCGAGTCAAGCAGACCAAAGATGTTGTTAGTATTTAGCCTCTCCTCTGAAGTTCGACATTACTGCACAGACGTCAAAGTGCTCCTATGGTATTATTACGCCTCACAATATAGTTCCCCTTTTTATTCACTTGGAAAACCGTCAAACCTACTGACGATCCATGACCTCCATTTTGCCAAATTCCTTTCTGATTTATTTTCCTTTTAGAAAGTAAAACTAGCGTCTAATTTAAGTTCTCAAAACATGTTTATCCGCCCTCGTGCGCCATCGATTCATATTCAGTGAAAACATGTGTCCCCGGGTTTATTTCCCTAAAATGGTTTCCTCATCAGCCACATCATCATCATGTTTTCAGTTCATAACCTCGGTTCAAAACGCTCCGTGTTGTTTACGCTGAGCTAAACTGGAGTCTGAGACGACGAGGTCTGACAGCGGCGGACGTAAAAACATTCCCAGAACCACTTTACATCGCCGAGTCAACAAGACTGAACATGAGATGGATCTTTCTGTGTCAAAGTCTTATCGTAAATATCCATTTTATTCTGGGAGAGTCGTATTTGTACAGGGCATTTACTAGAACAATCATTACTAAGCCCATTTTTCCCACAATTTTCCCCCATTTCTCTTATTTTCTACAACGAATACTTCAATACTTTCACTTAACTAACGTCTTAACTCCCGCCTGAACCGAGAGGATCTTTTTCCTCACGTCATCAGATTTTTTTTCCAGCATTTTTTTGTTGGGTATTCAGCTCATTTTTGTAACTTTTTTGTCGTTTTTTGTCTTTTTTTTTGGTCAATTTTTTAATCACAATTTTGACATTTTTTGACAATTTTTTATCGCATTTTTGTAATTTTTTATCACATTTTTATCAATTTTTTGTCATTTTTTGTCCATTTTTATCACATTTTTGTCAATTTTTTATCACATTTTTGTAATTTTTTTATCACATTTTTGTTGAAATTTTTTTGTCACATTTTTGTCATTTTTTGTCAAATTTTTATCAAATTTTTTGTCATTTTTTGTCAATTTCTTGTGACATTTTTGTGACAATTTTGCCACTTTTTCATCAATTTTTTGTCACTTTTTTGTCAATGTTTTCTCGCTTATTTGTCACATTTCCATCATTGTTTTCGTCTCAGTTTTGTTGCTATTTCCACAGCTTTTTTCCAGAAGCTTTTGGATTGAGGTAAAGCCAAACTTGAGAAAATGTGCTCAGTTCAGGTGGGGGTTAAGGGGTTAATGTGCAGTAGTATCTGTATTTTTACTCAAGTAACGAAACCAGGTACTTTGACCAGCGCTGATGAAGTTTATTTGATAAAGAGCATTTCCATCATTTAAATAAAACAAGGAATAAAAGCACAACTTTACAATGTGTTCTTATAAACTTTATAAAAGCACAATTTAAAGCATCATTTTGCAAAATCTTTATAAACATGTTAAAGCAGAACTAAGCAACTCTTGCCCCTAGAGGCCATAAGCGCCACTGCAGGTGTTACACAATGGAGATTATTTTTTTCACTCAAACTTGGCTGTAAATACTGTTTAAGTGGTGCTAGCCCACAGTTAGCTTTGCCCGTTAGCCTGTTAGCTTCTTCTTCGTGATTCCATTAGTGTGTATTGCGCCTCCGGGTCGGGACAGGGAAAGTTGCAATTGTGGTTTTCTGGCCAGAGACACCAGGGGGAGATGAAAGACCCTCCAATCATCCCATTAACACTTGTATTACCTCCAGAGGGAAGGATTTTTTAAGGTAAACAAGTTCTGCTTTAATGCATTTCATCCAAGTAGCTTTTTTAAATGAAGTTTATTCTTAAAGAGGGTTATTAAGCAACATTGGACAAAGTTACAATGTTGTTCTCTGGAGCCACTCGTGCATCTTTGAGTAATCTTAGCATTAGCTCCACATGCAGAAAGAGCCTTGAAGGATTGCAGTTTTGAATTACGAGCAGCTGGACCAATGCTGGTGGCTTTCCTGCCTTTATCCCGCCCCCAGCGTCCATTACGTGTCCAGACTAATCTCCAGTTCAGAATAAACAGAGAATAGTTTGGCTTTTCATTACCCTTAAAGGGGGGGTATTATGCAAAATTGATTTTTTTCAAGCTTTACATCATGTTATGATGTCACTCCCTCATTAAAAACATGGCTGAAGTGTTGCCTTGGCACATTCACGTATTTCTGAGTAATCTGTAAAAACTCTGATGGCGGCCATTTTAGGGATAGGTTTGCCTGAGTCCTCCTAGGAACGCCCCCACCTCCTGGAGACGCCTCCGAGCTTTCATCACCAGCCGAGTAACCAACCACTGCTCCTCAGCAGAACCCCCTCCCCACTGATGCCACAGACAGCGTGTGGAGGGGGCGTGTCCGAAAGAGTCAGAGGTTCTTAAAGAGACAGAGGCCTATTTCAAGACATTCACTACAGCCATTTTGAGAGAGACATTTTATACAAGGCAGTTTTTCTAATTTACTGCATTTACAGACCAACAGGAGGTTTGTCATCATTGTAGTGTGATGTAGACTGGTGCTATGGGACTGAAAAAAGCATAATACCCCCTCTTTAAATAGATAAAGATAATAAATGAAACCAATTGCTGGGTTCAGGTCTAGAATGTGATGATGTTACAGAACCAAGTGGGAGGAGCCAGTTTTTCCTATTAACTGCATTACACTTTCACAAGTCGTATCTAAAAAGAAAATGTATTAATTACAAAAATGATCATTAATATCAGTCACTGGGTCCATGATCTCTCTGTACAAGACCAAACATTTCCTCAAAATCAAAATAATTTACCTCTATATAATATTATGTGATGTGACCTGAAACCCACCAATAGAGAAGTTAGCTCCTTTCTACAGAGCAAAATAATTAAAGTATAGCCAGGCAACAGATTAGCATGATTCTAGAAGAGTGGGCGGAGCTTGGATTTAGATTGCTTGAAAACCAGGAAGTGAAACCACTGGATGTTTAGTTTAAACTGGGTTTTTTAACAAACTAACTGTGAGACGGTGATAAAGAAGTGTTTGAGAGTGTTACCAAACAAAAGCAGAACTCCGGCTTTTTAACCTCTTAACTCCCGCCTGAACCGAGAGGATCTTTTTCCTCATGTCAGATTTTTTTTTTTCCATCATTTTTTTGTTGGGTATTCAACTCATTTTTGTAACTTTTTTGTCATTTTCTTTGTCATTTTTTATCACATTTGTGTCACATTTTTGTCACATTTTTATCATATTTTTTTTATTTTTTTGTAACATTTTTGTCACATTTTTTGTCATTTTCTTGTCACTTTTTGTCAAATTTTTATCATATTTTTGTATTTTTTTTGTTGCATTTTGTCACATTTTTGTCATTTTTTCGTCCATTTTATTTTTCATTTTTTTTGTATTTTTTCATTTTTTGTCATTTTTTTGTCATTTTTTTGTCATTTTTGGGTCAAATTTTTTTCACATTTTTGTCGTTTTTTCTTCACATTTTTGTCATTTTTTCATCCATTTTTTATCAATTTCTTGTGACATTTTTGTGACATTTTTGCCACTTTTTCATCAATTTTTTGTCACTTTTTTATCAATGTTTTCTCACTTTTTTGTCACATTTCCATCATTGTTTTCGTCTCAGTTTTGTTGCTATTTTTCCAGAAACTTTTGGACTGGGGTAAAGCCAAACTGGAGAAAATGTGCTCGGTTCAGGTGGGAGTTAAGGGGTTGAAGAAAGATGGCCGTCACCGTGAGCACGAGTGTTTTAAAGCGCAAAGTCTCTTCTGCTGGATGAGTGAGTTCCTGTCGTCTGCTGCGTTTCCCTGTGTTTGGCGTCTCGGTTCCTGGGTCCCTGGGTTCCTCGGTTCCTCGGCCCCTGGTTCAGTCCGAGTTGCAGTCCGTGCAGAGGATGAGGTCTCGGTCGGGGAAGAATCCGGCTCCGACCAGCGACACGGAGCAGCGCGAGCATTTGAAGCACGGCTGGTGCCACTCGCGCTCCTCGAACGACACGTACTTCCCGTCTCCAAACCCTGCAACAGCCAGGAGGCGGGACTTAGAGAAACAGAGAGGAAAGGCGGAGCTAAACAAGAAAATAACACCAGTAAACCAGCACTCAATAACAATAAGAGGCCTGGGCTCAGATACACATATAACCCGTTAACTCCCACCTGAACCAAGCACATTTTCTCCAGTTTGGCTTTACCCCAATCCAAAAGCTTCTGGAAAAAAGGTGTGAGAATAGCAACAAAACAGATGAAAACAATGATGGAAAAGTGACAAAAAAGTGAGAAGAAAGTGATGAAAATCTGATGAAAAAGTGGCAGAAATGTCACAAAAATGTCACAAGAAATTGACAAAAATGTGACCAAAAAATTACAAAAAATGAAAAAAAAAAATTGACAAAAATGTGATAAAAATTTGACCAAAAAATTACTAAAATTTGATTAAAAATTGACAAAAAAATGACAAAAAGTGACAAAAATGTGACAAAATGTGACAAAAAATGACAAAAAATTTATGAAAAATTTGACAAAAAAATTACCAAAAAATTACAAAAAATTGACAAAAAAATGTCAAAAATGTGACAAAAATATGACAAAAATATGACAAAAAATTGACCAAAAAATGACAAAAATGTGATAAAATTTTGACAAAAAATTGACAAAAAATTTGCAAAAATGTGATAAAAATTTGACCAAAATTTGATTACAAATGGACCAAAAAAATGACAAAAATGTGACAAAATGTGACAAAAAAAGGACAAAAAGTGTGATAAAACGGATGAAAAAATTGACGAAAAAATTGACGAAAAAATTACAAAAATGTGACAAAAAATGCCAAAAAAGTTACAAAAATGAGTTAAATACCCAACAAAAAAATGCTGGAAAAAAAATCTGATGACGTGAGGAAAAAGATCCTCTCGGTTCAGGCGGGAGTTAAGAGGTTAAACAGATTTGAATAACATTTTTGTTGTTGATCTTAGTTACATTACACACAAAAAAGAAATGAAGCCAAAATGCTGCAAAAACGTGGCAAAAACCCAAAAGCCTGACAACAAAAACAAGGAAGACGCTTCAATGAGTTTTGTAGGTTTTCAAAAGACACATTACACTGGTCTAATAGTCAACAAGCGTTTAGATTTGGGTAATGCCAAACTGGTTAAAGTGACAGTAACATCTGATATGTGTGATTGAGATGGATCGTCTCTGTGTTTTGGGTGAAGCCTGGGGTCTGTCGCTGTGGGTTCTTAAACGGAGGGATTCCTGGTGGAGGAAAAGCCTTTTAATTACAGCCTGTGTTTCTGCGGAAATAGCAGAAATGATTCCCAGATCACGTCAGGGTTTTGGCAGAAATCTGTGACTGACGCGGCGGGAAAACCAGGTCTGAGGTGATTCTGGGATTTCAAATGGAAACTCACCGAGAACGTGCAGGATCTTCGGATGAACCTAATGTGTATTTATTCTACAGCAGCCGTTCCAGGGTTTCTGTGTTCTTTCGTTTTACAATAGTCCAGGATGAATGATGTCTGAGTAGGGCCGTAAATTACCTGAACTATACTTTTTTTTATACCTGTACAAAATATGTGACATCTGGAATCAGAAACAGATCAATAATGTTCATTTGCTCCATAAAATTAGTTTTCTTTTACATCTGTGTCACTTATTTGAGCTGAAACAAGAGTCTCTTCCTTTAATCCTGTCCCTGAACCAACAGCATCAGAACTTGGATCTAAAGATATCAGATTGTTTTTCTTTTCCTGCTTTTGATGCTTTTATGTCTTTCGATGCCAGTAGAGCCTCAGCGTCCGATCCCAGCCTTGCATCATTTAACGGTATCGTTCGAGACTGCCACTCTGTGCCAACAACTCTGTGTAACATTTTTGTACTTTTTTTTTTTACACCACAAATTATCTAAGAGGAACGAGATAATTACCTTGGGGTAAAATAAAAATATATATATAAATATTTTTTGGGAAGAAATATAAAAAAAATCGTCAAAAACACAAAAACTCGGGTCTAAAACAAATTCAGCTGCAGCTCTGACTGAAATGTTAACCAATCTTTGGCTCAAATGTTTCCCTTTGTGTCCAGTTTAGTTTCGAACTTTACTACGGAGCCCTGGAAGTGACATCAGACAAAAACAATTTGGGGGAGGAGAAAAAAAACAAAGCAAAAAAAAACAAACAGAAGAAATATGAAAATGTATAAAAAATATGTCATATATTTTTTTTTTTTACCTGAGGTAATTTGTGGTGTAAAAAAAAAAAAAGGAAACATATTTGCGTGCTGATGCAGGAGTCTGTGCTCACCTGTGATGAGGCTCACCTGTGATAGGGCTCTTTCACCTGTGATAGGGCTCTTTCACCTGTGATGGGGCTCTTTCACCTGTGATGAGGCTCTTTCACCTGTGATGAGGCTCTTTCACCTGTGATAGGGCTCTTTCACCTGTGATGGGGCTCTTTCACCTGTGATGGGGCTCACCTGTGATGGGACTTGCTCTCACCTGTGATGGGGCTCTTTCACCTGTGATGGGGCTCTTGTGCTCACCTGTGATGGGGCTCTTGCTCTCACCTGTGATGGGGCTCTTGTGCTCACCTGTGATGGGGCTCTTGCTCTCACCTGTGATGGGGCTCTTGCTCTCACCTGTGATGGGGCTCTTTCACCTGTGATGGGGCTCTTGTGCTCACCTGTGATGGGGCTCTTGTGCTCACCTGTGATGGGGCTCTTTCACCTGTGATGGGGCTCTTGCTCTCACCTGTGATGGGGCTCTTGTGCTCACCTGTGATGGGGCTCTTGCTCTTTCACCTGTGATGGGGCTCTTGCTCTCACCTGTGATGGGGCTCTTGTGCTCACCTGTGATGGGGCTCTTGCTCTCACCTGTGATGGGGCTCTTGCTCTCACCTGTGATGGGGCTCTTGTGCTCACCTGTGATGGGGCTCTTGCTCTCACCTGTGATGGGGCTCTTGCTCTCACCTGTGATGGGGCTCTTGTTCTCACCTGTGATGGGGCTCTTGCTCTCACCTGTGATGGGGCTCTTGCTCTCACCTGTGATGGGGCTCTTGTTCTCACCTGTGATGGGGCTCTTTCACCTGTGATGGGGCTCTTGTGCTCACCTGTGATGGGGCTCTTGCTCTTTCACCTGTGATGGGGCTCTTGCTCTCACCTGTGATGGGGCTCTTGCTCTCACCTGTGATGGGGCTCTTGCTCTCACCTGTGATGGGGCTCTTGCTCTCACCTGTGATGGGGCTCTTGTGCTCACCTGTGATGGGGCTCTTTCACCTGTGATGGGGCTCTTTCACCTGTGATGGAGCTCTTTCACCTGTGATGGGGCTCTTTCACCTGTGATGGGGCTCTTGTGCTCACCTGTGATGGGGCTCTTGCTCTCACCTGTGATGGGGCTCTTGCTCTCACCTGTGATGGGGCTCTTGCTCTCACCTGTGATGGGGCTCTTGCTCTCACCTGTGATGGGGCTCTTGTGCTCACCTGTGATGGGGCTCTTGCTCTTTCACCTGTGATGGGGCTCTTGCTCTCACCTGTGATGGGGCTCTTGCTCTCACCTGTGATGGGGCTCTTGCTCTCACCTGTGATGGGGCTCTTGCTCTCACCTGTGATGGGGCTCTTGTGCTCACCTGTGATGGGGCTCTTTCACCTGTGATGGGGCTCTTTCACCTGTGATGGAGCTCTTTCACCTGTGATGGGGCTCTTTCACCTGTGATGGGGCTCTTGCTCTCACCTGTGATGGGGCTCTTGCAGCCCGCACACTTCTTGGCGTAGAGGCTGCTGAAGCACTTGACGCAGTAGGGCTGGTCTCCCTGAGAAGTGAAGGTCTGTCCGGACAGAGGAGCTTTACAGCCGCCGCAGAAGAAACACTCCTGGTGCCACGCCCGCTCTTTGTAGGTCACGCCCCCTTTGGTCAGAGCCTGAGGAGGAACCAGTGGACGAGACGATGAGTGAGTGGCATTAGAATCACTTTGGTCCTGCACATCAGCTTTAACGCCAAAAACAGACCAAACTCTCACTGTACCGTGTTACCGAAGTGGTCTCTGTGGTCCCTGTGGTCTCACCTTGTTGCAGAGGTGGCACTGCGGGGCGAAGCGAGACTCGTAGCACGGGACGCAGTAGCAGCTGTTGTTGTCGGGGATGAAGGAGGCGGCGCCAATGGACGTCCCGCAGCCCTGGCAGCAGAAACAGTCCTCGTGCCACGTGGTCCCCTCGTACTCCAGCATGCGGGAGCCTGAGGGACGAGACCACTGAGGGTTAAACTCCTGAGGGGACGAGACCACTGAGGGTTAAACTCCTGATGGACGAGACCACTGAGGGTTAAACTCCTGAGGGACGAGACCACTAAGGGTTAAACTCCTGAGGGGACGAGACCACTGAGGGTTAAACTCCTGAGGGACGAGACCACTGAGGGTTAAACTCCTGAGGGGACGAGACCACTGAGGGTTAAACTCCTGAGAGGACGAGACCACTGAGGGTTAAACTCCTGAGAGGACGAGACCACTGAGGGTTAAACTCCTGAGGGACGAGACCACTGAGGGTTAAACTCCTGAGGGACGAGACCACTGAGGGTTAAACTCCTGAGGGACGAGACCACTGAGGGTTAAACTCCTGAGGGACGAGACCACTGAGGGTTAAACTCCTGAGGGACGAGACCACTGAGGGTTAAACCCCTGAGAGGACGAGACCACTGAGGGTTAAACTCCTGAGAGGACGAGACCACTGAGGGTTAACTCCTGAGGGACGAGACCACTGAGCGTTAAACTCCTGAGAGGACGAGACCACTGAGGGTTAAACTCCTGAGGGACGAGACCACTGAGGGTTAAACTCCTGAGAGGACGAGACCACTGAGGGTTAAACTCCTGAGGGGACGAGACCTCTGAGGGTTAAACTCCTGAGGGACGAGACCACTGAGGGTTAAACTCCTGAGGGACGAGACCACTGAGGGTTAAACTCCTGAGGGACGAGACCACTGAGGGTTAAACTCCTGAGGGACGAGACCACTGAGGGTTAAACTCCTGAGGGGGCGAGACCTCTGAGGGTTAAACTCCTGAGAGACGAAACCACTGAGGGTTAAACTCCTGAGAGACGAAACCACTGAGGGTTAAACTCCTGAGGGACGAGACCACTGAGGGTTAAACTCCTGAGGGACGAGACCACTGAGGGTTAAACTCCTGAGGGACGAGACCACTGAGGGTTAAACTCCTGAGAGACGAAACCACTGAGGGTTAAACTCCTGAGGGACGAGACCACTGAGGGTTAAACTCCTGAGAGACGAAACCACTGAGGGTTAACTCCTGAGGGGACGAGACCACTGAGGGTTAAACTCCTGAGGGACGAGACCACTGAGGGTTAAACTCCTGAGAGACGAAACCACTGAGGGTTAAACTCCTGAGAGACGAAACCACTGAGGGTTAAACTCCTGAGGGACGAGACCACTGAGGGTTAAACTCCTGAGAGACGAAACCACTGAGGGTTAACTCCTGAGGGGACGAGACCACTGAGGGTTAAACTCCTGAGAGGACGAGACCACTGAGGGTTAAACTCCTGAGGGACTCCTGAACATTACCCCAATATTACCCCAACATTACCCCAACATTACCCCAACATTACCCCAATATTACCCCAATATTACCCCCAATATTACCCCAACGTTACCACAACATTACCACAACGTTACCACAACATTACCCCCAACATCACCCCAACATTACCCCAACATTACCCCAACGTTACCCCAACGTTACCCCAACATTACCACAACATTACCCCAACATCACCCCAACATCACCCCAACGTTACCCCAATATTACCCCAACGTTACCACAACATTACCCCAACATTACCCCAACATTACCCCAACATCACCCTAATGTTACCCTGACATTACCCCAATGTTATCCCAAAGTTACCACAACGTTACCCCAACATTACCACAACATTACCACAACATTACCCCAACATTACCCCAACGTTACCCCAACATTACCACAACATTACCCCAACATTACCCCAACATTACCCCAATATTACCCCAACATTACCCCAACATTACCCCAACGTTACCCCAACATTACCACAACATTACCCCAACATTACCCCAACATTACCCCAATATTACCCCAACATTACCCCAACATTACCCCAATATTACCCCAACATTACCCCAACGTTACCACAACATTACCCCAACATTACCACAACATTACCCCAACATCACCCTAACGTTACCCTGACATTACCCCAACATTACCCCAACATTACCACAACATTACCACAACATTACCCCAACGTTACCCCAACATTACCACAACATTACCCCAATGTTATCCCAATATTACCCCAATATTACCCCAACGTTACTCCAACATTACCCCAACATTACCCCAACATTACCCCAACATTAACCCAACATTACCACAACATTACCACAACATTACCCCAACATTACCCCAACATTACCCCAACATTAACCCAACATTACCACAACATTACCACAACATTACCCCAACATTAACCCAACATTACCCCAACATTACCCCAACATTAACCCAACATTAACCCAACATTACCCCAACATTACCCCAACATTACCCCAATGTTATCCCAATATTACCCCAATATTACCCCAACGTTACTCCAACATTACTCCAACATTACCACAACATTACCACAACATTACCACAACATCACCGTCTGAAAACAGGCGTGGTGATTCACTGACACCAGAGAGGAGTCAGTTTAGGCCTGGTGTAGTCCTGGTTTAGCCCTGGTTTAGTCCTGGTTTAGTCCTGGTTTAGTTCTGGTTTAGTCCTGGTTTAGTCCTGGTTTAGTCCTGGTTTAGTTCTGGTTTAGTCCTGGTTTAGTCCTGGTTTAGTTCTGGTTTAGTCCTGGTTTAGTCCTGGTTTAGTCCTGGTTTAGTTCTGGTTTAGTCCTGGTTTAGTCCTGCTTTAGTTCTGGTTTAGTCCTGGTTTAGTCCTGGTTTAGTCCTGGTTTAGTCCTGGTTTAGTCCCGGTTTAGTCCCGGTTTAGTCCCGGTTTAGTCCTGGTTTAGTCCTGGTTTAGTCCTGGTTTAGTCCTGGTTTAGTCAGAGCTGAAACATCCCGTAAGGAAAGCTTGATGAAGTAACAGCGATCGATCGAGGGACAGATTCCAGTAAAACCCTGTGAGGAAACCTTCGTGTTTGACGCTGAAAGCTGAGAGATCCAGGATGAAGCGTTCTCACCCGGGGCCACGCTCTTGTCGCAGGCGGCGCATTTGGCGGAGAACTCGCTGGAGAAGCAGTCGCTGCAGACCAGGTTTGGGCCGAGGCTGGAGAACGGCTCCGCGGCCAAAGATCTGCCGCAGTGAGAGCAGCGGAAACAGTGCTCGTGGAAGTGACGGTCCTCGTAGAACAGCTCCTGCAGACGAGCGAAGACACGGATCAAGAGCACTGAAGCACTGAAGCACTGAAGCACTGAAGCACTGAAGCACTGAAGCACTGAAGCACAGAGGGTCCAAACATGTTCGTGAAGGAGCCAGGACTAATACAAGGGTCCAAACATGTTCATGAAGGAGCCAGGACTGATAAAAGGGTCCAAACATGTTCATGAAGGAGCCAGGACTAATACAAGGGTCCAAACATGTTCATGAAGGAGCCAGGAGTAATACAAGGGTCCAAACATGTTCATGAAGGAGCCAGGACTAATACAAGGGTCTAAACATGTTCATGAAGGAGCCAGGACTAATACAAGTGTCCAAACATGTTCATGAAGGAGCCAGGAGTAATACAAGGGTCCAAACATGTTCATGAAGGAGCCAGGACTGATACAAGGGTCTAAACATGTTCATGAAGGAGCCAGGACTAATACAAGTGTCCAAACATGTTCATGAAGGAGCCTGGACTAATACAAGGGTCCAAACATGTTCATGAAGGAGCCAGGACTAATGCAAGGGTCCAAACATGTTCATGAAGGAGCCAGGACTAATGCAAGGGTCCAAACATGTTCATGAAGGAGCCAGGACTAATGCAAGGGTCCAAACATGTTCATGAAGGAGCCAGGACTAATACAAGGGTCCAAACATGTTCATGAAGGAGCCAGGACTAATACAAGGGTCCAAACATGTTCATGAAGGAGCCAGGACTAATACAAGGGTCCAAACATGTTCATGAAGGAGCCAGGACTAATACAAGGGTCTAAACATGTTCATGAAGGAGCCTGGACTAATACAAGGGTCCAAACAAGTTCATGAAGGAGCCAGGACTAATACAAGGGTCCAAACATGTTCATGAAGGAGCCTGGACTAATACAAGGGTCCAAACAAGTTCATGAAGGAGCCAGGACTAATACAAGGGTCCAAACATGTTCATGAAGGAGCCAGGACTAATACAAGGGTCCAAACATGTTCATGAAGGAGCCAGGACTAATACAAGGGTCCAAACATGTTCGTGAAGGAGCCAGGACTAATACAAGGGTCTAAACATGTTCATGAAGGAGCCAGGACTAATACAAGGGTCCAAACATGTTCATGAAGGAGCCTGGACTAATACAAGGGTCCAAACATGTTCATGAAGGAGCCTGGACTAAAACAAGGGTCCAAACATGTTCATGAAGGAGCCTGGACTAAAACAAGGGTCTAAACATGTTCATGAAGGAGCCAGGACTAATACAAGGGTCCAAACATGTTCATGAAGGAGCCTGGACTAATACAAGGGTTATTTGAAGAACCCTTTCCACCTGTGGCAGAAGAACTCAACCCCTTAACTCCCACCTGAACCGAGCACATTTTCTCCAGTTTGGCTTTACCCCAGTCCAAAAGCTTCAAAAAAAAGGTGTGAAAATAGTGACAGAGCTGAGACAAAAACAATGAAGATGTGACAAAAAAATGAGAAAAAATGTGACAAAAAATGTGACTAAAAATGTGACAAAAAATGACAAAAATATGACAAAAAATGTCACGAAAAAGTGACAAAAAAGTGACGAAAAAAATGTGACAAAAATATGACAAAAAATGTGACAAAAATGTGACAAAAATGTGACAAAAATGTGACAAAAAATGACAAAAATATGACAAAATATGAAAAAAAATGTGACAAAAAAAGTGACAAAAAATTACAAAAATGTGACAAAAAAATGACAAAAAAATTACAAAAATGTGACCAAAAATGACCAAAAATGTGACAAAAAATTACAATAAAATTACAAAAAATGTGACAAAAATGTGACAAAAAAAAGACAAAAAAAAGGACACAAAAGCTACAAAATGAGTTGAACCCCCCCCCCCCCCCCCCCCCCAAAAAAAAAAAGATTGAAAAAAATCTGATGACGTGAGGAAAAAGATCCATTTAGATGAGTTTTGTAGATCTTAGCTTTCAAATAAGGCGTTGCACTGGCCTACAGGATTTGGGTAAAGCTGAACTGTAGAAAATGCTCTCGGTTCAGGCGGGAGTTAAGAGGTTAAAGCAGGACTGAAGCCAGAGCAGCAGAAACGGTGCTGCTGTGAAGTCGCACTCATAAAACCACTCCAAACACAAAGGACAGGTTTACAGCTCTAAGAACCACTGGGTCAGAGAACAAGACATGATCCCTGCACTTAAACTTGTCACGTTCCCTCTTTATCCTCCAAGTGAAGTCTGTAATGATGCGGCTTGATTACTCTTGTCCTAATAAAAGCCCATCTTTAATTACAGCAAGAGTTTTAGATTCGTTTTCTGACTTAAAGCTGCTGATCCTGTACCAATAAGCTCCTCTAGATGGGCCACCATGTGCGCCACACTCACAAAACATAGAAGAAGACCATTTTTTTGCATTGTTTAGTATGTTTTCTTTTTATGATATTCTTTACTATGCAAAGTTAATTCTAAATCGTTTGCTTTTTGTTTGGTTCTTCTGTCATTGCGCCCCTAGGGGATATAGGTGAGTAATGCACAAATAGGCCTTGCATATGATACTTGGCTGTTTGCCTTCTAATCTTTTTTGAAGCTTTAACCTCTTAACTCCCACCTGAACATGTTTTCTCCTGTTCTCCAAATTCTCCAAATCTAAAAGCTTCTTTAAAATAACGACAAAAAACGAGAAGAAAATGAGGATGTAAATTGACAAAGTGACAAAAATCCAGCAAAAAAGTGACAAATTATATATTGTTGTTTTTTAGGTGGAAAAGAAGAAGGAGAAGAAGGACAAAGAGCGGGAGAACGAGAAGGAGAAAAACGCTCTGTCCAAAGAGAAAACACAGAAGAAGAGACAGACGCCGTCGCCCACGGCAACCACCAACCGGAGAACCCGACCGGACGGCGGGTAACGGAGCTTCATGTTTAGTCTAGTTTAGTTTATTCGTTTATTTGAGCTTAACCTGTTCAGGACCTGATCAGGGACTGACTCCAGTTCCATTTTCCTGCATACAGAATTTAGGCAAATTATATTTCGAGCAATATAGACATGTGGCACAGATTTTTAACCCCTTCCACCTGAACCAAGCACATTTTCTCCAGTTTGGCTTTACCCCAATCCAAAAGCTTCTGGAAAAAAGCTGTGAAAATAGCGACAGAACTGAGACGAAAACAATGATGGAAATGTGACAAAAAAGTGACGGAAAAATTGATGAAAAAGTGGCAAAAATGTCACAAAAATATCACAAGAAATTGACAAAAAAAAATACAAAAATGTGATAAAAATTTGACAAAAAAATTACAAAAATGTAACAAAAAAAATGACGAAAATGTGACAAAAAAATGATGAAAATGTGATAAAATTTTGACAAAAAAATTGCAAAAAATTGACAAAAAATTACAAAAAAATTACAAAAATGTGACAAAAAATGACAAAAAAGTTACAAATATGAGTTGAAAACACAACAAAAAACTGCTGGAAAAAAAATCTGATGACGTGAGGAAAAAGATCCTCTCGGTTGACGCTGGAGTTAAGAGGTTAATACAGAAGCTGCAGTTACAAGTATGACCTGAGGTGGCAGTAGTGAGTATAAAATGACCCACTTGCATCTAGTAACTCCAGCATGTCTGTGTTGCTCCCTGGTCTTTCCCGCGCTTACCCATTCACAAATACTGACATGTTTGGTATCCACGTGTAGCAGGAAAGGCGGTGTTTTGTGTCACCTTGGTGTTGTGGGCGATGAGCTGCTTGCACTCGTGGCAGCTGTGGGCGAACAGCCGGTCGTAGCAGGGCACGCAGTGAGGCCCGCGCTCCACCTCGATGTACTTCCTCCCGAACAGAGACTCGCCGCAGCTCGCGCAGTCGAAACGCTCCGCCATTTTGAAGATCGGGGGCGCTCACGGGGGCCTGAGGAGAGAGGGCGGAGTCAGAGAGTTTCTATAGTGTCAGTAAATGTGACGGTTATGCGGCTAAATCAACAAAGAAGATCCGGTTATTTCACTTTAAATCCCCGTTACTGATGTTTTACTGAACAAAAGCTCGTTTGGAGGGATTAACCTCTTAACTCCCATCTGAACGGATCCCATTTTCTCCAGTTTGGCTTTACCCTAATCAAAAAGCTTCTTGGGAAAAAAGCACCAAAACAGCCACAAAAAGTTAGAAGGAACCAAGGATGTAAACGCAACCAAAATGTGACAAAAAATCAACAAAAATGTGACAAAAAATCAACAAAAATGTGACAAAAATGTGACAAAAATTCAACAAAAATGTGACAAAATTTCAACAAAAATGTGACAAAAATGTGACAAAAATTCAACAAAAATGTGATAAAAATTGAAACAAAAAGTGACAAAAATTCAACAAAAATTCAACAAAAATGTGACAAAAATTCAACAAAAAAGTGACAAAAAATCAACAAAAATGTGACAAAAATGTGACAAAATTTCAACAAAAATGTGACAAAAATGTGACAAAAATGTGACAAAAATGTGACAGAAAATCAACAAAAATGTGACAAAAAATCAACAAAAATGTGACAAAAATTCAACAAAAATGTGACAAAATTTCAGCAAAAATGTGACAAAAATTCAACAAAAATGTGACAAAAAATCAACAAAAATGTGACAAAAATTCAACAAAAATGTGACAAAATTTCAGCAAAAATGTGACAAAAATGTGACAAAAAATCAACAAAAATGTGACAAAATTTCAGCAAAAATGTGACAAAAATGTGACATAAATTCAACGAAAAAAATGTGATAAAAACATAAGACTAAGGCCTTAGTAGAAGAGCTCGAGTGGGAAACGAATGAGCAGAAAACGACCACCAAATATGTTCCTTTTTTTTCTTTTCAACAAGTTCCGTCATTGGGAATAAAAGTCAGGCCTTCGACAACCACAAAATAAAACACACAAAAGGTGACACAACACAGCAACAACGCGAGGATCTTAGCTTTCAAATGAGGTGTTACACAGGCTTATAGCCAAAGAGGACAGAAAGCGGGTGGTAAGAGGTTAATGAAGCGTGTGATGAAAGCCTGTCTGAAAATGAGAGAAGCTCATTGTTGTGTCTGAACAGTGGTCATTGTTTGGGGGGTTTCTGTTCCAGTGCCAGAGCTCCTCCGGGGGCCAAAGCAGACAATAGAGGGAGGGGCCGACAGAAGCCACAGGAAAGAGCAGAAACAGACACAGTTCTGCACAGCCTGGACTCGGATGGACAGGAAGTGTAAAAAACATGGAGTTTTTGATAAAAACTCTGGTTTCACAGCACGAATGTCTCATCACTCGTCATCATTTCACATTAAACAGAAACAAATACATTCACTACAATATTGCTTAAATAAGGTTTTTGAAGATCCCAACGTTGGTTTAGCTTCTTAGCTTGGGAAAAACGCACCAAAACAGCCACAAAAAATAGAAGAAAACAAGGATGTCAATGCAACAAAAATGACAAAAATGTGACAAAAATGTGACAAAAATGTGACAAAAATTCAACAAAAATGTGACAAAAATTCAACAAAAATTCAACAAAAATTCAACAAAAATTCAACAAAAAGTGGCAAAAATGTGTTAAAAATGCAACAAAAATGTGATAAAAACTCAAACAAAAAGTGACAAAAATTCAACAAAAATTCAACAAAAATGTGACAAAAATTCAACAAAAATTCAACAAAAATGTGACAAAAATTCAACAAAAATTCAACAAAAAGTGACAAAAATGTGTCAAAAATTCAACAAAAATTCAACAAAAATGTGACAAAAATTCAACAAAAAGTGACAAAAATTCAACAAAAATTCAACAAAAAATCAACAAAAATTCAACAAAAAGTGACAAAAATGTGTTAAAAATGCAACAAAAATGTGATAAAACTCAAACAAAAAGTGACAAAAATTCAACAAAAATTCAACAAAAAATCAACAAAAATTCAACAAAAAGGGACAAAAATGTGTCAAAAATGCAACAAAAATGCAACAAAAATTCAACAAAAAATCAACAAAAAGTGACAAAAAGTCAACAAAAATTCAACAAAAATTCAACAAAAAGTGACAAAAATTCAACAAAAATTCAACAAAAATTCAACAAAAATTCAACAAAAATTCAACTTTGGTTTAGCTTCTTGATAGCCAGTTTAGGCAATAGCAGACAAAACCGTAGCACTGCCTTCAGTCTCCTCTGATCCTCTGAAACGGTGCAGAGCCTCCTGGGTTTGTCTCTGTTTCAGAGCGTGGTGTCCTGCACTGATCAGCTCCTCCGTCCTCCTCTTCCCTCCGCTCCACAACAGTCTGTCCCCATCTTCTGGGAGGAGCTTAGCAGTTCACCTGTTTTATTCATCAGTGACGTCCAAGAGCCAGAACAATAGAAGGCATGTGTGGCTTAGCTGTGAGTCGCGTCCGGATACCTCCTCGTTTGCCCCTTCCTTGTTTCCTGTTCACTTCAAAAAGCTGCTTCTTCAGGACCATTATGGAAAGTCTCAAAGTAAAAAAAAAGACCATCAAACCCCACAAAAACGCACTAAAGCATCCATTAAAACAATGTGGGACACAGAAACCACAAATGCATCGCAAAAAAACTCAGCTGTACCAGGAAAGAGGGAGGTTGCAGCTTGTTTAGCCCCGGTGTAGCCCTTCTATTGGCCCATTTTCCTCAGTTTAGCCCCTGATAGCCGTAGTTTAGCTCCTCTTTAGCCCCGGTTTAGCAAAGAGCCCACACATTTTTTCTGTCGTCCAGCCTATTAAAGATGAGGCGACATGTTTTAGATTTTTTGGAGTCTTTAGGGTAAAATCAGGATATAAAAAGCTCAGCCTCAGTGTAGTTGGAGGCTGTAGCTGAGCTCGGGTGATGGGACAGGAAGTGGGGTTATCTGCAAACAGGAAGTGGGGTTATCAGCTGAGAGGAAGTGCTCGTGCAGCGGACGTCCTCTCAGTTACGTCCACATGATGAGATGGAGACATATTTGAGGCGTGAGGGGTTTCTCCCCCGTGTCCTCCTCCTCGTCCTCCTCCTCGTCCTCCTCCACGTCCTCCCCCGTGTCCTCCTCGTCCTCCTCCGTGTCCAGCCTTTATCCAAATTAGTGCATGGTTTTGTGGAGTGCAGCGTAAATGTCATTTTGACCCGAACAACGTGAACCAGGCCACATTCTCCAGCGTCACACGGAGTGAAGATGCTGAGCAGATTCTTCAGGAACAGCAGCGTCTCCACAACTTTTCCCAAACAAGGCCTGAGCAGAAGAGCTCGAGTGGGAAACGAATGAGAGGAAAACCACCACCAAATATGTTCCTTTTTTTTGTGCCTCTTTTCAACAAGTTCTGTCAATGGGAATAAAAGTCAGGCCTTCGACATCAGAGTCATCATTTATGAACCCCTTAACTCCCGCCTGAACCGAGCACATTTTCTCCAGTTTGGCTTTACCCCAATCCAAAAGCTTCTGGGAAAAAGGTGAGTAAATAGAGACAGAACTGAGACGAAAACAATGATGGAAATGTGACAAAAAAGTGACGAAAAAATGCCCAAAATGTGATAAAAAAATTACAAAAAATGACATAAATGTGACAAAATTTTGACAAAAATTTGACAAAAACTTTGACCAAAAAATGACAAAAAATAGACAAAAAAATGACCAAAAAATTACAAAAATGTGATACAAAAATGACAAAAAAATTGACAAAAATGTGACAAAAAAATGACAAAAAATTGACCAAAAAATGACAAAAAATTGACAAAAATGTGACAAAAAATTGACCAAAAAATGACAAAAAATTGACAAAAATGTGACAAAAAATGACAAAAAATTGACCAAAAAATTACAAAAATGTGATACAAAAATGACCAAAAAATTATAAAAAAAAAAAAAATGTGACAAAACATTACAAACATTTGACAAAAAATGACCCAAAAAAAATGGCAAAAAAATGACAAAAATTGACATTCTGTAAAAGGCTCACAGACAGAAACTGGACCTGACTCCTGAAAGATCACTGATGCCCTGAACCAAAATGGGATTAATTACAAAAAAAATGAATAAGTCTAAGTCTGTAATTTCAAATGTAGAAGCTCAGCAAATGTTTGGCTGATTGGAAACCTTTAGAAGCTTAAAAATGTATCATCATTTTCTTATTATAAAAGGCTTCGTCTGTTGCGGCCCCCGACCAACACTGGGTTTTGGCCCCCAGTCCAAATGAGTTGGAGACCCCTGATTTAAAGGGGGGGTGTATTACGCAAAATAGTCTTTTTCAAGCTTTACATCATGTTATTCTGTCATTCCCTCATTAAAAACGTGCCTGAAGTGTTGCCATGGCACATTCACGTATTTTTGAGTAATCTGTAAAAACTCTGATGGCGGCCATTTTAGGGATAGGTTTGCCTGAGTCCTCCTAGGAACGCCCCCACCTCCTGGAGACGCCTCCGAGCTTTCGTCACCAGCCGAGTAACCAACCACTGCTCCTCAGCAGAACCCCCTCCCCACTGATGCCACAGACAGCGTGTGGAGGGGGCGTGTCTAAAGGCTCAGAGGTTCTTAAAGAGACAGAGGCCTATTTCAAGACATTCACTACAGCCATTTTGAGAGAGACATTTTATACAAGGCCGTTATTCTAATTTACTGCATTTACAGACCAACAGGAGGTTTGCTCATCATTGTAGTGTGATATAGACTGGTGCTATGTGATTGAAAAAAGCATAATACCCCCTCTTTAAAGAAACATTTGGAGGTGCAGCTCAGTCAACCGTACAGAGGGGGCAGCAGAGAGCGCAGCTGGTGGAGCTTCACTCGGACAAAAGACTCATCTCACAACAGTCGCCGCTGATGAAAGTAACTAATAAAGGAGCTTGTAATCTAATTGAGCTACTTTTAAAATCAGGGATTCAGAAAGTAATTAAGTTACTTTTAACCCCTTAACTCCCACCTGAACCGAGCACATTTTCTCCAGTTTGGCTTTACCCCAGTCCAAAAGCTTCTGGAAAAAAGCTGTGAAAATAGCAACAAAACTGAGATGAAAACAATGATGGAAATGTGACAAAAAAGGGAGAAAACATTGACAAAAAAGTGACAAAAAATAGATGAAAAAGTGGCAAAAATATCACAAGAAATTGACAAAAAAGTGAGAAAACATTGACAAAAAAGTGCAGAAAAATGGATGAAAAAGTGGCAAAAATGTCACAAAAATGTTACAAGAAATTGACAAAAAAAATGACAAAAAATTGATAAAAAAAATTGACAAAAAAATTAAAAATTTAACAAAAAAATGACAAAAATGTGATAAAAAAAGTGACAAAAAATGGATGAAAAAGTGACAAAAAAATGGATGAAAAAGTGGCAAAAATATCACAAAAATGTCACAAGAAATTGACGAAAAAATAACAAAAAATTGATAAAAAATTTATAAAAATTGACAGAAAAACGTGAAAAATCTGACGACGTGATGAAAAAGATCCTCTCGGTTCAGGCGGGAGTTAAGAGGTTAAAATGGGGAATGAGTAATGATGTGTCAACTCTGGCAGCCAATAAATAAAAAATCTGAAAAAAGCTCCGCCTTCCCGCCGCCGCCGCTGTGGTTTGTTCAGATTGTGAGGTTCAGATTCATCACAGAACTCCTTCTCTCTCTCCAGGACGTCGACCTTAAGTGTTAATTTCCTCTCGTTTCCTCCGCGGGTCAAAACCAGGCCAAGTGTGAGTGTCCGGCGGTGAGTTAGAGCCGAGCCATGTGGCCGCTCAGACGGGACGAGGATTTAGTGAAAGACCTGCTTCTCTCTGCGCTTGGTGGTGTTTTCCTCCCGGGTCATTCCTGCCTCATGATTTCACACATGCCTCTGTGTTTTACAGCTTTGTTTACGTGACTCGGAGTCGCTCCATAAAAACCCGCTGGGTCTGAGGCGCTCGTTATGCCGGAGCAGCCGCGTGTTCACTGTTGTTCTGGATCATTTGTGCCGTCGCACCTCGGTAATGGGCCCCTCACACTGGGCCTATTCATTACACTGAGGTCATGTGACGGGGGCGTTTTTACTGAGAAACAACTACAGCCAAAACAAAACAACTACTGCACTGAGATGAAGAGCTGGGAAATATATATG
Organism: Gobius niger; assembly: GCF_951799975.1. Lineage (NCBI taxonomy): Eukaryota > Metazoa > Chordata > Actinopteri > Gobiiformes > Gobiidae > Gobius > Gobius niger. The sequence continues at coordinate 30,493,036 of NC_136865.1, read as the reverse complement.
TATATACCGTAAATGCTCTAATAGAGGCTGGGGCCTTTATTTACTCAAGGGCATCTCGGTCCAGGCCTTTATTGGAACCAGGCCACAATTAGAGACAGGCCTTTATTTCTATTTGAGCAAAACGGACGACCAGGAAAACGAAGAAAAACGAGATTTGTGTCCATTTGCACCTAAAATATTAGGTTCATTTATTAATTAACATTTCAAACCCTCTCCCAGCGGCTGGAACATTGACGCCTTTTATTTTGTCGGGACAACAGGAAGTGTTTCGTTGCTGTTAGCGGAGCTTTGACATCAGTGTCACTGCAGGTTTCTGTTTCGTTTTTACCGCGGACCGGATTATTTGTTGTTGTCTCGTGTAAAAGTTGAGTTTAGACGGAGCGTTTGTGTTTGTGATCGATCATGAGACTGACCCGAGAGAAGACGAGACGCTCGCGCTGATGGGAGGAGTTATTTTGAGGCGTGGGACTGACCTGCACACGGAGCAGCTGGACGTGCTTTGAAGACGCGATGGTGACTTTATTAAAACCCTGGAGGGTCATAAACATTTGTTTGTCCTGTTTCCAAATATCGTCACAGAAGGTTTGAAAAGTGGCTAAATCTGTGTCAAAGTTACGCTGGGATCAGCTCCTCCGCAGCGTCCCCCTCGGCCCGGGTTCCCGTTTGTTACTTCCAGCACGTGAGTTTTCATTTACACCAGTATGAGACAAATTCCTAACATGGGGAATATTTCTACCGCTATAGTTTCTAATAAAAGCCCCGGCCTGTTTTAGAGACCGGCTTTAATTTGCCTCCGCCAGCCGCGAACCCGGGCCTCTGTCAGAGACCCGGCCTCTGTCAGAGACCCGGCCTCTGTCAGAGACCCGGCCTCTGTCAGAGACCCGGCCTCTGTCAGAGACCCGGCCCCTGTCAGAGACCCGGCCCCTGTCAGAGACCCGGCCTCTGTCGGAGACCCGGCCCCTGTCAGAGACCCGGCCTCTGTCAGAGACCCGGCCGCTAATGGAATACAGGCCAGTATTAGAGAATTTACGGTATAGGGCACTACAAAAAGTAAGCGGACTCTGTAGCTGTTTTTCTCACCAGACGTGAATATTGTTTAGCTCACGATGGGTGAATGAAGTTAACCTCTTACCACCCGCCGAAACCAAATGCATTCTGTCCTCTGGCTATTATATAGGCCTGTGTAGCACCTCATTTGAAATTTAACTTTATTTTTTTTCAATTTTGGTCACATTTTGGTTGAGTTTTTGTCACTTTTTGGTTGAATTTTTGTTGAATTTTTGTTGAATTTTTGTTGATTTTTTGTCACATTTTTGTCACATTTTTGTTGCGTTTACATCCTTGTTTTCTTCTTATTTTTTGTGGCTATTTTGGTGCTTTTTCCCCAAGAAGCTTTTTGATTAAGGTAAAGCCAAACTGGAGAAAATTTCAAATGTCATGGGTGAAATATAAGTTTTTTTTGCATTTGTGGCATTAATAATCTAGTATTTAGGCTTTAAAATGTCCTAAAAAGCATAAAGAATCCCTGCTCCCAGTTGAAGCTCCACAGATGTAACCTCTGGGTGAAGCCGTGTCTGCTCCGACATGAAGCTCCTCTGACTCCGTCCTCTCGTCGTCTGTTGTTTGTTTTCCCAGTGAAACGTCCTCGACCTCGGCCCGAGCGAGAATGTCCCGGAGGAATGTGGTCGAAACGTGGCGAAAAGCAAAGGAGACAATAACGTCCCGCCCTGGAATCCGCTGAAAACAGAGCGAGAACACCAGCGTTCCTCCGGGGGCGGGCGCCTCAAACAGTACTGGAGTAAAACAGTACTGGAGTAAAACAGTACTGGAGTAAAACAGTACTGGAGTAAAACAGTACTGGAGTAAAACAGTACTGGAGTAAAACAGTACTCGAGTAAAACAGTACTGGAGTAAAACAGTACTGGAGTAAAACAGTACTGGAGTAAAACAGTACTGGAGTAAAACAGTACTGGAGTAAAACAGTATTCGAGTAAAGTACAGACCCGGACAGACGAGCCGAGCCGCGGGTCAACGGGCCGTTAAAGGACTGACCCACTTTACACTCCACATAATGGGACGTTTATTATCAGCAGCTCTGAGGGAACTTTACTCCAGTATCTGTACTTTACTCGAGTAGTTTTGTATTTAGGAGCAGGACAGGATCCTCTCTCTGGGGCAGGACAGGATCCTCTCTGGAGCAGGACAGGATCCTCTCTCTGGGACAGGATCCTCTCTCTGGAGCAGGATCCTCTCTCTGGAGCAGAACAGGATCCTCTCTCTGGAGCAGGACAGGATCCTCTCTCTGGAGCAGGATCCTCTCTCTGGAGCAGGACAGGATCCTCTCTCTGGAGCAGGATCCTCTCTCTGGGGCAGGACAGGATCCTCTCTCTGGAGCAGGACAGGGCCGTGGGTCTGGACCAGGGGGAGGTCCTGGGTTGTGCCGGTCGTGTTTCGGAGCGAAAGGAAGCGGAGCCTAAACGCAGCTTTGTTGAAATAACCGTCTGAAAACCAAACACGCGGCTTCCTTTGGGCTAAAACGGCACATCCTGGAACCACAGTCTTAAACCACGGCAGCAGAAACGCTCGTTTTACTGGAATCACCCGAGGAAACTCACTTATTCACTCAACTAGTGACTGAAAACAAATGTTAAAGGGTTCATTCTGCCAAACCCAGATCTGAATCCGCTCCAGCAGCTCCTCCAGAGGTTTAAATGAGCCTCACACAACTCGAGCCCAACTGTGCACAACCATAAGAGACTTAACGTTTACTTTAACCTCTTACCACCCGCCAAAACCAAATCCATTCTCTCCTCTTTGCCATTGTCATCACTTTATATTTCCCTTATGTGTTTTTGTCACTTTTTTATTACTTTTCTGTTGGATTTTTGTCTTTTTTTTGTTGGATTTTTGTCACTTTTTTGTTGGATTTTGTTACTTTTTTGCTGGATTTTTGTCACTTTTTTGCTGGATTTTTGTTACTTTTTTGTTGGATTTTGTTACTTTTTTGCTGGATTTTTGTCACTTTTTTGCTGGATTTTTGTCACTTTTTTGTTGGATTTTTGTCACTTTTTTGCTGGATTTTTGTTACTTTTTTGCTGGATTTTTGTCTTTTTTCTGCTGGATTTTTGTCACTTTTTTGCTGGATTTTTGTCTTTTTTCTGCTGGATTTTTGTCACTTTTTTGTTGGATTTTGTCACTTTTTTGCTGGATTTTTGTTACTTTTTTGTTGGATTTTGTCACTTTTTTGTTGGATTTTTGTCCTTTTTTTGTTGGATTTTTGTCACTTTTTTGTTGGATTTTGTTACTTTTTTGCTGGATTTTTGTCTTTTTTCTGCTGGATTTTTGTCACTTTTTTGTTGGATTTTGTCACTTTTTTGCTGGATTTTTGTTACTTTTTTGCTGGATTTTTGTTACTTTTTTGTTGGATTTTGTCTCATTTTTTGTTGGATTTTTGTCACTTTTTTGCTGGATTTTTGTTACTTTTTTGCTGGATTTTTGTCTTTTTTCTGCTGGATTTTTGTCACTTTTTTGCTGGATTTTTGTCTTTTTTCTGCTGGATTTTTGTCACTTTTTTGTTGGATTTTGTCACTTTTTTGCTGGATTTTTGTTACTTTTTTGTTGGATTTTGTCACTTTTTTGTTGGATTTTTGTTACTTTTTTGCTGGATTTTTGTCTTTTTTCTGCTGGATTTTTGTCACTTTTTTGTTGGATTTTGTCACTTTTTTGCTGGATTTTTGTTACTTTTTTGTTGGATTTTGTCACTTTTTTGTTGGATTTTTGTCACTTTTTTGTTGGATTTTTGTCCTTTTTTTGCTGGATTTTTGTCACTTTTTTGCTGGATTTTTGTCACTTTTTTGTTGGATTTTTTTTTTTTTTTTGCTGGATTTTTGTTATTTTTTTGCTGGATTTTTGTTATTTTTTTGCTGGATTTTTGTCACTTTTTTGTTGGATTTTGTTACTTTTTTGCTGGATTTTTGTCACTTTTTTGCTGGATTTTTGTTACTTTTTTGTTGGATTTTGTCACTTTTTTGTTGGATTTTTGTCACTTTTTTGCTGGATTTTTGTTACTTTTTTGCTGGATTTTTGTCTTTTTTCTGCTGGATTTTTGTCACTTTTTTGCTGGATTTTTGTCTTTTTTTCTGCTGGATTTTTGTCACTTTTTTGTTGGATTTTGTCACTTTTTTGCTGGATTTTTGTTACTTTTTTGCTGGATTTTTGTTACTTTTTTGTTGGATTTTGTCACTTTTTTGTTGGATTTTTGTCACTTTTTTGCTGGATTTTTGTTACTTTTTTGCTGGATTTTTGTCTTTTTTCTGCTGGATTTTTGTCACTTTTTTGCTGGATTTTTGTCTTTTTTCTGCTGGATTTTTGTCACTTTTTTGTTGGATTTTGTCACTTTTTTGCTGGATTTTTGTTACTTTTTTGTTGGATTTTGTCACTTTTTTGTTGGATTTTTGTTACTTTTTTGCTGGATTTTTGTCTTTTTTCTGCTGGATTTTTGTCACTTTTTTGTTGGATTTTGTCACTTTTTTGTTGGATTTTTGTCACTTTTTTGTTGGATTTTTGTTACTTTTTTGTTGGATTTTGTCACTTTTTTGTTGGATTTTTGTCACTTTTTTGTTGGATTTTGTCACTTTTTTGTTGGATTTTTGTCACTTTTTTGTTGGATTTTTGTCACTTTTTTGTTGGATTTTTGTCCTTTTTTTGCTGGATTTTTGTCACTTTTTTGCTGGATTTTTGTCACTTTTTCTGCTGGATTTTTGTCACTTTTTTGCTGAATTTATTTCTTTTTTCTGTTGGATTTTTGGTCTTTTTGCTGAATTTTTGTCATTTTTTTGCTGAATTTTTGTCTTTTTTTTGCTGGATTTTTGTCTTTTTTTCTGCTGGATTTTTGTCATTTTTTTGCTGGATTTTTGTCACTTTTTTGTTGAGTTTTTGTCATTCTTGTCACTTTTTTTGGTCACTTTTTAGCGCTTTTTTTGTTGCTTCTTTGCCTTCACTTTCCCATCGCGTCACAGAAGGGGGCGTGGCCTCACCAAGGGCGGAAAACGGCAGTCGTAGCTAGCGTTAGCATTAGCATCATGTTAGCATTCTCCATTATTTCTGTATTCATGGGCTGTTGAACCACTTTGCTCCTCTCCATGTCTTTGTATCTTTATTTAGTTGAAAACTATATTCATAATTCTGCATTTGTTAAAGTAGTTTTTTAATAATTAAGAGAGTTTAGATTTTTCCCAAAATTGTTTTCCCCTTAACTGTTTTCAAACGTGACCATATATGGGCGACTCCGATCTGACAGTGTTTACCTTGATTTGGTGATGCAGTTTTGTTCATACATCAGTACAAACCATGTAAATGCATTTGTAACTCGAGTTACTTAACCTCTTAACTCCCGCCTGAACCGAGAGCATTTTCTCCAGTTCAGCTTTACCCAAATCCTGTAGGCCAGTGTAACACCTCATTTGAAAGCTAAGATCTACAAAACTCATCTAAATGGATCTTTTTCCTCACATCATCAGATTTTTTTCCCATCATTTTTTGTAACTTTTTTGTAATTTTTTTGTCAAATAGTAAATTTTTTGTCACCTTTTGTCACATGTTCATATATTTTTTCATAATTTTTTTTTGGGTCATTTTTTCATCAATTTTTTGTAATTTTTTTTGCAATTTTTTGTAATTTGTTCGTAATTTTTTTCCCCTTTTTTTGTAAATTTTTTGTCATTTTTTGTCATTTTTTGTCACATGTTCATATATTTTTTCATAATTTTTTTTTGTCATTTTTTCATCCATTTTTTGTAACTTTTTTGTAATTTTTTTGTCAAATAGTAAATTTTTTGTCACATGTTCATATATTTTTTCATAATTTTTTTTCCGTAATTTTTTCACCATTTTTTCGTCTTTTTTTTGTCGATTTTTTTGTAAAATAGTACATTTTTTGTCACTTTTTGTCACATGTTGATATATTTTTTCATAATTTTTTTGTTATTTTTATGTCATTTTATACTCACTACTGCCACCTCAGGTCATGCGTGTAACTGCAGCTTCTATATTAAGCTCGTGCATGACGGCACTTCAGACCCGAAGTAACAACGTTCTGAGTGACAAAGCAGGGACAGGTCTGAGCTCAGTCTATGAGGACATGGAGGAACATGTAGGGGGGGAAAATACTTCATTTTAACATTTAAACTCTGTATAGTCCCTTTAACCTCTCCTTTTCCTCACGTTATCAGATTTTTTTCCCATCAATTTTTTGTTGGGTATTCAACTCATTTTTGTCATTTTTTTTTTTTGGTCAAGTTTTTGTAATTTTTTTGTCAAATATTTGTTTTTGTTTTTTGGCAAATTTTTGTCATTTTTTGTCACATTTTGTCACATTTTTGTCAAATTTGTATCAAATTTTTGTCACTTTTGTGTCATTTTTTTGGTCACATTTTTCTTTTATTTATCAAATTTTTATCAAAATTGTGTCATTTTTTTGTCACATTTTTTTTTTTTCTCATCAAAGTTTTATCAATGTTTGTAATTTTTTCATAAATTTTTTGTCACTTTTTTTGTCAATGTTTTCTCACCTTTTTGCCACATTTCCATCATTGTTTTCGTCTCAGTTTTGTTGCTATTTTCACAGCTTTTTTCCAGAAGCTTTTGGATTGGGGTAAAGCCAAACTGAAGAAAATGTGCTCGGTTCAGGTGGGAGTTAAGGGGTTAAGTTACTATTATGATGTTTTATTCCTCAGTTTATGAAAAAAAAGTGAAAGACTCTCCCTGTAAGTCTTGACTTTTGTGATACGTTAACTCCAGAGCAGCGACTGAACAGGAATGTCCTGAAGTAAAGCAGCAAAGCGTTCATTCCAAACAATTACAGCTCGTCCACAAACGGCTCCTCAAACAAATATGATTCATACCTTTGTCTGTGTCGCGTCAGGAGCCGCTGTTCCGCTCTCTGGTCTCTGGTCTCTTCTCTGGTCTCTGGTCTCTGGTCTCTGGTCTCTTCTCTGGTCTCTGGTCTCTGGTCTCTGGTCTCTGGTCTCTGGTCTCTGGTCTCTGGGTCTCTGGTCTCTGGTCTCTGGTCTCTGGTCTCTGGTCTCTGGTCTCTGGTCTCTGGTCTCTGGTCTCTGGTCTCTGGTCTCTGGTCTCTGGTCTCTTGTCTCTTGTCTCTTGTCTCTTGTCTCTTGTCTCTGGTCTCTGGTCTCTGGTCTCTGGTCTCTGGTCTCTGGTCTCTGGTCTCTGGTCTCTGGTCTCTGGTCTCTGGTCTCTGGTCTCTGGTCTCTGGTCTCTGGTCTCTGGTCTCTGGTCTCTGGTCTCTGGTCTCTGGTCTCTTGTCTCTTGTCTCTTGTCTCTTGTCTCTTGTCTCTTGTCTCTGGTCTCTGGTCTCTGGTCTCTGGTCTCTGGTCTCTGGTCTCTGGGTCTCTGGTCTCTGGTCTCTGGTCTCTGGTCTCTGGTCTCTGGTCTCTGGTCTCTGGTCTCTGGTCTCTTGTCTCTTGTCTCTTGTCTCTTGTCTCTTGTCTCTGGTCTCTGGTCTCTGGTCTCTGGTCTCTGGTCTCTGGTCTCTGGTCTCTGGTCTCTGGTCTCTGGTCTCTTGTCTCTTGTCTCTTGTCTCTTGTCTCTTGTCTCTGGTCTCTGGTCTCTGGTCTCTGGTCTCTGGTCTCTGGTCTCTTGTCTCTTGTCTCTTGTCTCTTGTCTCTTGTCTCTTGTCTCTTGTCTCTTGTCTCTGGTCTCTGGTCTCTGGTCTCTGGTCTCTGGTCTCTGGTCTCTGGTCTCTGGTCTCTGGTCTCTGGTCTCTGGTCTGTCCTCACGAGACTCTCTTCACCCGCGGCGACTCTGGTGGAAAAGTGACGCTCCTTCCACCACGAGCTTTTCCACTGACTGAAGCGTCTGCGCCCGAGCGTCAGGCCGAAGAGGAGCCGAGGAAACCACTCCCCCCTCTCTCTCTCTCCCTCCTCTCTGTCTCTCTCTCCTCTCTGTCTCTCTCTCCTCTCTGTCTCTCTCTCCTCTCTGTCTCTCTCTCCTCTCTGTCTCTCTCTCCTCTCTCTCCCTCCTCTCTCTCTCTCCCTCCTCTCTGTCTCTCTCTCCTCTCTGTCTCTCTCTCCTCTCTGTCTCTCTCTCCTCTCTGTCTCTCTCTCCTCTCTGTCTCTCTCTCCTCTCTCTCTCCTCTCTCTCCCTCCTCTCTGTCTCTCTCTCCTCTCTGTCTCTCTCTCCTCTCTGTCTCTCTCTCCTCTCTGTCTCTCTCTCCTCTCTGTCTCTCTCTCCTCTCTGTCTCTCTCTCCTCTCTGTCTCTCCCTCCTCTCTGTCTCTCCCTCCTCTCTGTCTCTCCCTCCTCTCTGTCTCTCTCTCCTCTCTGTCTCTCTCTCCTCTCTGTCTCTCTCTCCTCTCTGTCTCTCTCTCCTCTCTGTCTCTCTCTCCTCTCTGTCTCTCTCTCCTCTCTGTCTCTCCCTCCTCTCTGTCTCTCTCTCCTCTCTCTCTCCTCTCTCTCCCTCCTCTCTGTCTCTCTCTCCTCTCTGTCTCTCTCTCCTCTCTGTCTCTCTCTCCTCTCTGTCTCTCTCTCCTCTCTGTCTCTCTCTCCTCTCTGTCTCTCTCTCCTCTCTGTCTCTCCCTCCTCTCTGTCTCTCTCTCCTCTCTCTCTCCTCTCTCTCCCTCCTCTCTGTCTCTCTCTCCTCTCTGTCTCTCTCTCCTCTCTGTCTCTCTCTCCTCTCTCTCTCCTCTCTCTCCCTCCTCTCTGTCTCTCTCTCCTCTCTCTCCCTCCTCTCTGTCTCTCTCTCCTCTCTCTCTCTCCTCTCTGTCTCTCTCTCCTCTCTCTCTCTCCCTCCTCTCTGTCTCTCTCTCCTCTCTCTCTCCTCTCTCTCCCTCCTCTCTGTCTCTCTCTCCTCTCTCTCCCTCCTCTCTGTCTCTCTCTCCTCTCTCTCTCTCCTCTCTGTCTCTCTCTCCTCTCTCTCTCTCCCTCCTCTCTGTCTCTCTCTCCTCTCTCTCTCCTCTCTCTCTCCCTTCTCTCTCTTCTCCTCCTCTCTCTCCTCTCTCTCTCTCTCCCCCCCTCCCCCTCCCTCTCCCTCTCCCTCTCTCTCTCTCTCCTCTCTCTCTCCCTCCTCCCCCCCCCTCCCTCCCCCTCCTCTTCTCTGTTGTTTGTGATTTTTGGACGTAACCAGATACTTTAAATGCACACTCGTCCCCAGAAGAATCCAGCAGATGTTGCGGCGACGATGGAAAAAGTAACGGCCTCCTTTTAGCTGCGGCTTCTTCTGTCGAGGAACAGTTTCAGATAAAAACGCCTTTAACCTTTTATAACCTCACAGTGTCCTGTAAATGATTATGTGTTATAGCTTTACCTCGACCCAAACACACACTTACTTTAAGTCCTGATTAAATCCTGCATTAAAACTGGAGCCCTTGACTTGAAGTAGACCTGGTTCTCTTTAAAAGACAAAAAATCACTAGAATGACCCGAACAAACGGCCTCGATAAAAGCTAATGTGAAAATAAAGTGAAATAGAAAAAAGTCCCCCCAAGTTAAACCCCATGTGCCCCTTTTTATCCGCTTAGAAAATCCACATGTTTAACCTCTTAACTTAACTGAACCGAGAGGACCTCCCTCACGTACTCATGTCAGATTTTTTCCCCCCATCTTTTATTTGTGGGTATTCAACTCATTTTTGTCAAATTTTGGTCATTTTTTGTCACATTTCCATCATTGTTTTCGTCTCAGTTTTGTTGCTATTTTCACAGCTTTTTTTACAGAAGCTTTTGGACTGGGGTAAAGCCCAGAGAGAAATTCCAAATTGTGGCGAGTGGCCTCTTCTTTAGAAGGTTCAAGTCCTGCACCTCCCGTAGCCAAACGCGCTTTTCTCCGTGACATTATCGTTGGTAAGAAAAAAGAGCAGGCGTGTCCAGAGTAGGTTAGAAAGAGCTCCATCTTCACAACTTCCAGTGCAAACATGACGTCAGTTCAGACGCTCAGGGGGTGCGTTTGTTTTGTGTTTGTTTTCAGCCCTGACCTGGAAGCGCTTCCTTTCTTTTTAAAAACTGTTTTATAGATTAAAATCAGGCCATAAGGCATTGTGTTGTCAGCCCATTTTCAACAAAGTATTTAAGCACTTTTTATTATTGTTGGTAAGTGGTTCACTGTAAATAACAGTATTTATTCATCTTTTCGCTAAATTAAACACTGTCTTTTTATAATTGAAACCGGAAGCGCGTCCACCACGTGACCTGTTGATGCTAGTTTAAAAGAGCTCGGCCCACAGCCTCAGGGCAGAAGCTGTGGCGCAGTAGTCGGGCCGTGGCCTAAGCCTTGTTACATCTGGGACGTGTAAGTGTCGTTTTATCTGTTTATCCATTTTAACTTAATCCATAGTACGCTAAAAACTATTTTCTTTATTCACAGGGGACCTATGTTTACCCTTTTTCTTTTCTGTAATATTTGAGCTCGAAATAAACTCTGAAAAGCCAACTGATTCTCCCTGGTGATTTCGAGGGGGCAACAATTGCATTACAGACGTCGGGCTCTTCCTGTTTGACACTATGACGTAAAAAACGTCAGAGTCACAACTCAGTGGTTTTCCAGCAGAGGGCGGAGCAGCAGGATTCAGGAGGATCACTGAGAGCTGCGTGAATGAAGCCAAAAACACTCTGGGGGTGTTTTTGATACGGAAATAGCAACAACATGGCTAAAAGCTCCAAAAAGTCGATTTTGCCTGGATAAAGGACCTTTAAAATGGTAATATATTATATTGTCAGAGTTCCAGCTTTAAAAATGGAATATGTTTGTGTTACATGTGACTGTTTCTGCTTCGGCAAAGTTAAAAATGAGATTTTCTTATCCTTCGTTTCCCCCATCCTCTCGGGTGTTTTTTTTGACGACACAAACTTTTCTATCCCTGGTGTAAAGGCTCAGTTAACTGTGTTTAAATACCCCGGGTTGGAGCTATAGCTTTGCTAGGAGAGGAGACATGCTAACATTTGCATGACTGAGCGTGTGACAGGTACACATCAACTTGTCTAAACTCAGGGAAAAACGCTGGCCTTCCTTTAAGGCACAACTGAAGGAAAGCTCTCACTACGGAAATAATCCATCTCCTCATGTCTTCAGTCCAAATGAGAAAATTATTTATTGCAAGAGAACAGCGCCCTCTAGTGCAGCTATGAAAAGCAACGTCACAAATCACCCGGTCTCCCACATGTGACAAAAAAGCTGCATAAATTTAAAAAAAGCAACATTGGTGCACTTGGTCGAGCGGGTCGTCTCATGATCAGAAGGTCGAGGGTTCGAAATCCCGCCCCCTGAAGGTGCCCACTGTCGTTGTGTCCTTGGGCAGGACACTTCACCCTCCTCGTGTGTGAATGGGTGTTTGCAAGAGAAAATCTATCAGTTTTGCAGGTCTTAGCTTTCAAATGATTCTAATCTGGTTTTATTATTTGTGACCCTTATTGAGTATGGTAAAGCTGTGCAGGTGCTGCCCCCTTCTGTCCACACCTAACACTACACTCAGCTCATTCACTCCCTCAATAATCCTCAAACACAAAGACATTTTCAACACATTTATTTCAAAGTTATGAGAAAATACCAGACGATACAGTTCATTAAAGTCACATTAAACAGAAAAATCAACTTTATATTTGGCCTTTGAAACGATTAAAGGAGATTTTGTTCATGATTCTCGACAGTAAACACAGATTTGTAAAAATATACTTCTTATGCGAGATACGTTTAAAGGAGCATTTCATATAAAACTCTTTTCACTGACCATGAAAGTAAATCCTTGTAACAGACAGTTGTGCAATACAAGCGAGTAAAGTAAAAACAGAGGTAGCTTCAACAAAACAGACGCGTTTAAAAATACACAGGAGGATTTCATCTCAGACGGAGGAAAATAAAACTGATGATTCACCGTTTCAGAAATGAACGTTTGAATCTTTTGGCTAAAAAAAGTCCCTTTAACCTCTTAACTCCCGCCTGAACCGAGAGGATCTTTTTCCTCACGGCATCAGGTTTTTTTCCATCAATTTTTTTGTTGGGTATTTAACTCATTTTTGTAACTTTTTTGTCAATTTTTTCGTCACATTTTTGTCATTTTTTCATAAATTTTTTCTTAAATTCTTGTGACATTTTTGCCACTTTTTCATAAATTTTTCGCACTTTTTTGTCAATGTTTTAATCAAATTTTTGTTATTTTTTGTCTCATTTTGTCACATTTTTGTCCATTTTTTAAATCAAATTTTTGTCATTTTTTGTCAAATTTGTATCACATTTGATTTTCATTTTTTCGTCAATTTTTCAATCAAATTTTTGTCACAGTTACATTTGTCATTTTTTTTGTCAAACTATAAATTTTTCTGTCACATTTTTGTCATTTTCTTGTGACATTTTTACCACTTTTTCATTAATTTTTCGTCACATTCTTGTCCATTTTTTAAATCAATTTTTAGTCATTTTCTCACATTTTTGTCAGATTTTTTTTAATTTTTTCTCACATTTTTGTCATTTTTGGTCAAATTTTTGTAATGTTTTTGTCAAATTTGTATCACATTTTTTTCATTTTTCCGTCAATTTTTTGTCACTGTTTGTAACATTTTGGTCATATTTTTTGTCAAACTTTATAAAATTTTTGTCATATTTGCAATTTTTTTTTGTCACGTTTTTGTCATTTTTTCGTCCATTCTTTGTCAATTTCTTGTGACATTTTTGCCACTTTTTCATACATTTTTCGTCACATTTTTGTCAATGTTTTCTCACATTTTTGTCACATTTCCATCATTGTTTTCGTCTCAGTTTTGTTGCTATTTTCACACCTTTTTCCCAGAAGCTTTTGGATTGGGGTAAAGCCAAACTGGAGAAAATGTGCTCGGTTCAGGCGGGAGTTAAGGGGTTAAATCACGTTTTTGAGAAAATAGTTCGACGTCAGATCTTTTTGACGACGGAGACGTTGAACTTTGTGGCAGTTTTTGATTCATGTGAAAAATCAGAGAAATGAATGATAATAATTTCACACTTCCTAGAGTAGTTTTACCATTACTTCTACTTGAGTAATATTATAGTAAAGTATTAAAAATAGTTACTCATCCACAGTGAGTAAATCTTCATCTTACAATAGTTTGTGCTTCATGAACTTTATTCTTATTTTTCCTTTAAAACATTAAGATTTTTCCATTTTCTTTCCATGTTTTGTTTCTCATCATTTAGACTTTTACTCAGTTACTCACAGTACTCAAGTAACATCCTCCCTCTTTTTACTCTTACTCGAGTAGGCCTGGATACTGATACTTTCTTCAAAACCTAAAGTAGAATATTTGTCGTCTTGGATCAGAAACAGCTCATAGTTAAAGTGATCGTCTTTAAGTTTGCAAAGTGAGGAGAGAGAGTGAAATTTAACTCCTCCCTCTTTAATCAGAAAGAACAAGCTCCTCCCCCTCCTAGACTAGACTCTGATTAGTCGCTGAGATCCGGGAGGCGGGACTTTACAAAAAATAATAATAATAATGCACACTGCAAAAAGTGCCCGACTAAAAACAAGGGAAAAAAATCTTAAAATAAGACATTTTGTCTTGTTTTAAGGAAAAATTCTGCCAATGGGGTCAGAATTTTTATTATTACTTATTTCTAGAATATTTTTCTCATCATAAAACAAGAAACACTAAATTTAAGCAAATAAACAGCTATAATGAAGCAAAATGTCCTCAGGAAATGGAATAATTTAAGGAAAACATTCTTGTTTAGTGAAAAATTGTGGGATATTTTACTTAAATGTTGCTTGATTTAAGTAAAATGTTCTAAATTACACCTTATGGAGCAAAATATTCTTAATAAATACTAATATTTAAGGAAAGTATTGCCTGTGCCCGGGGTCCCGTCTCCATGATGTGGAGCCAGGCTGATGGAGGATTCACCTGGCTGGAGGATTCACCTATTGTACATGTTTTAGTGGTAGACACGGGGAGAACATGCTCCACACAGAAACGCCCCCGTGGGAATCGAACCCGGGACCTTCGAGCGGTGAAGCTGAGGCTCTAACCGCTGTGCCACCGAGCCGCCCACTTTAACCCCTTAACTCCCACCAGAACCGAGCACATTTTCTCCGGTTTGGCTTTACCCCAATCCAAAAGCTTCTGGAAAAAACTGAGACGAAAACAATGATGATGTGACAAACTGGGGAAAAATCTTTGACAAAAAAGGATTTTAAAAAAGACAAAAAAAATGTACAAAAATGTGACAAAAAAAAAAAATGTGACAAAAAATTGACAAAAAAATGATGAAAAAATTAAAAATAAATGACAAAAAATTGACCCCCCAAAAAATGACAAAAAAATAATGAAAAATTGATGAAAAAATGACAAAAAAAGAATGAAAAAATATATGAACATGTGACAAAAAGTGACAAATGTACTATTTGACAAAAAAAATATCAGAAATCAGTTGAAAACCCCCCCAAAAAATGATAAAAATTGAAATCTGATGACGTGAGGAAACAGATACATCTAGATGAGTTTTGTAGATCTTAGCTTTCAAATGAGCTGTTACACTGGTACAGGATTTGGGTAAAGCTGAACTGGAGAAAATGCTCTCGTTTCAGGCGGGAGTTAAGTCAAAATTATCATGTTTTTTAGCAAATAGATCTGAACAAGAAATGGCTAGATTTGATTTCCTAAAATAAGCATTTTTTTTCTCAAGAAAACTTTGCTCGGTGAGACATTATTACTTTTTAGGGAAAAAACAAGAACTTATTTCTTAAAGTGAGACATTTTTTACTTGCTTAGAATCCACTTTTTGCAGTGCATGACTTTTTATAACATTTGTGAAACATCTTCCAGACGATCACTTTAATGCCGTCTTTTCACTTAGAAGAAGAAAAGCTTGACACAGGAGTGACTTGAGGCCGGTGTGGAGGAGCTGAGGGAAGATCTCAGAGTTCAGAGAGCTTCATCAGGCGACGTGAAGGTCTCGTTGATCCAAATAAACTACAGGAACCATCAGTTTTACTTCTACTTCTTCTCAAGTACATTTACTTCAGAGTAAAGTTACTCCGCCTCCGGTAATGCCTCCATACAGTTCCTCACAGTCGACCTCCACAAAGTTAAAATGAAAGAATGACAAATGAAAAGGTGCAAATACATTTCCTCTGCCGTGTCCTCGGGCAAGGCACCTCAGCGATCTGTAAAAAGCATCGGACTCTGATCATCTCTAGAGTTTTAATGTCTCTCTTCTCTCCCGACGCTGCGCTGGAAAAATATCTTTAAAAAAAAAAAAAGATTTAAAAATAGTAAAGGATAAAACTCGATCGCTGGCTCCGCCCCTGAGGATCGGCGGCCATCTTGTGCGGGCTCAGAGGACGCTCCCGTTCCGGGCGGCGAACTTCAGGCAGCCGTTTCTCTTCGGGCACGGCTGAGACGCGACGCCGCTCACCTCGAAAACCTCGTGCACGGCTTTACGGAGGCAGTGGAAGTTATAATCGATCAAACCTGAGGGAAGAAAGAGGCGTTTGATCAAAGCAGAGGCGGGAGGAACGACGGGCAGAGGAAAGGTGAAAAGGAAGGAGGGATAATGTGGGGAATGCTTTCTGTTTTTATGTGGGAAAAGTGGAAAAATTGTTAAATAAATTGGGGAAAATTTGTAAAAAAATTGGGGGGGGGGAAATAAAGTATAAAAAATAATTGTAATTAATTGCAAAAAAGGGGGGGGCGAGTAGAAAAAATGTAAAATAAATATGGGGAAAAATTGGGGGAAAAAAATAATAATACAGGCAAAATAAGGATTATATGGGAAAAAAAATAACAATAAATTAGGGGAAATATGTTGAAAAAAATTAAAGAAAATGGCACAACAAAGTGGAAAAATTATAAAATAAACTGGGGGGAAAATTGAAAACATTTTAAAAAGAAATGTGGGAAAAATTTGGGGGAAAAAATATGGGGGAAATTAAGTATAAAAAATAATTGTAACTAATTGCATAAAAGGGGGCGGGGTGGAAAAATTTTAAAATAAATGTGGGAAAAAAATAATAATAAATTAGGGAAATATGAGAAAAAAAATTAAAGAAAATGGCACAAAAAAATTGAAAAAATATAAAATAAATTGGGCACATTTTTCCAAACATTTTAAAAAGAAATGTGGGAAAATTTGGGGAAAAAAATGTTTAAAAATTGGGGGGGGGGGATTAAGTATAAAAATCAATTGTAGTTAATTGCAAAAAAAAAAAAAAAAGGGGGGTGGAAAAATTGTAAAATAAATGTGGGGAAAAACTGAGGAAAAATTGGGGGGAAAAATAATAATACAGGGAAAATAAGGATTAAATGGGGGAGAAAAAAAAAAAAATAGGGAAATATGTTGAAAAAAATTCTATTTTTTTTTAAAGAAAATGGCGTGGAAAAATTACAAAAAATAAATTGGGGGAAAAAAAATTCAAACATTTTAAAAAGAAATGTGGGAACATTTGGGAAAAAAATGTTTAATGAATTGTAATTTATTGCAAAAAAAAGGGGGGAAGTGGAGAAATTGTAAAATGAATGTGGGGGAAATGAAGACTTTCTAAGGAAAGAAATTGGGAAAACTGGGGGAGGAGGGTAAAAAAAGGGGGGGATAATAAAAAAAAATGATGAAAAAGAAAAAAGTGTTTTTTCTGCCCTTTTGTCGTCTGTTCGGGACAATTATCTTTTTGAGCGACAGAGCCGTGCAAATGTAGAAGTTTGCAGCACATTTTTATATATTTATGATGCAAAAATATCATCATCATCATCGAGAAAGTAACTGTGATAAATGATACCCGGTAGTTTTCCACATACAGGCTCGTGTCGGCTCTTTCACTCGCTTTGTGGACCAGGGCCAAACCGGTCTGACCAGGTCTAGGTTTTGGGACAGTGTCTGATGTGACGTGAACAGACTCCAGCCTCTGATTGGACGAGAGAGTGGAGACAGCCCTCACTATTAACACGCAGGTCACACACAACATCACACGGCTGTGCTAAACGGGGATTTTGCCGATATTAGCATTTAGCCGTTGTTAGCGCGTTTAGCTTGGCTCCTCTGAATGATTCCATAACTCCCACCAGAGGGCAGTATTTGACCACATTTGTTTTCATCGTGGCTCTAAAACTTTTAAAGGAGTCTGTACAGCGGCTCCTCTGTGGGGGCGCCTCCCACATCGAATGCTCGTGTGTGGTGGAAACAGACGTGTGGGGTGGAGTGGACACAGCCGGGTCGCGCTATGTGGAAGGACGGCGTTAGTGACTGACCTTTCCTCTCGAAGCTCTCCTCTCGGACGATGCAGACGAGCGCCAGGAACTTGGTGACCTCCTTCAGATACAGGACCGTGGTGTTGTTCAGTTTGATCGCCGCCATGGACTCTTTGTCGTAGGCGCAGCCGCTGCCGTCGGCCATCAGCCTGAAACACACAGAGCCATATGTTTATTTCAGGGCTGATACCAGGACTATCCGAGGAAACGGGCCCGGATTCGGATCAAGAGGAGGTTGTGAATCACGTTCCGCTTCCTCTTCGCTCTCGTCTCTTTTACAGTAACATCGAGTGCAGTATTTGATTAACCTCTTAACTCCCGCCTGAACCGAGAGGATCTTTTTCTCACGTCAGATTTTTTTTCCCATAATTTTTTTGTTGGGTGTTCAACTCATTTTTGTAACTTTTTTTGACCTTTTTTTGTCATTTTTTGTCACATTTTTGTCATTTTTTCATCCATTTTTTAATCACATATTTGTCAAAATTTTTGGTCATTTTTTGTCAAATGTTTTGATATTTTTCGTCATTTTTTCAATCAAATTTGTGTCATTTTTTCGTCCATTTTTTGTGTTTTTTGTCAAATGTTTGTAATTTTTCTTGTCAATTTTTTTTATCACATTTTGTCCCATTTTTTGGTCATTTTTTGCTATATTTTTGTCATTTTTTCGTCTTTTTTTTCTTCCCAAATTTGGGTCATTTTTTTGTCACATTTTTGTAATTTTTCTTGTCAATTTTTTTTATCCCATTTTTGTCTTTTTTTGTCGTTTTTTCGTCCATTTTTTATCAAATTTTTGTCACATTTTCTCCCATATTTTGGTCATTTTTTGTCACATTTTTGTCATTTTTTTTGGTCATTTTTTCATCCATTTTTCGTCAATGTTTCTCACTTTTTTGTCATATTTCCATCACTGTTTTTGTCTCAGTTCTGTCACTATTTTCGCACCTTTTTTCCAGAAGCTTTTGGATTGGGGTAAAGCCAAACTGGAGAAAATGTGCTCGGTTCAGGTGGGAGTTAAGAGGTTAAGAGCCAGAACCTGCTCTTTAATCCTGGCTCTAGAGCGAGACATCGATATATTCAGGAGCTGGGCGGTGTTTGACTCACAGTGGGAGAAATCGTTTGTCCAGCGAGAACTTAATACGATACGTGAGGCTGCAGCAGTCAGGACTCACCCGTAAATGCAGGAGACGTCGATGACCACGTCGATCATGTCGCAGCAGAGCTCGTACGACTGCATGTCCACGGGAGAGCTGTCCGTGGCGATGTAGATCTTACTGACCACGTCGAACAGGAAGGCCTTCTCGATGC
The DNA here is from genome assembly GCF_951799975.1 of Gobius niger. NCBI lineage: Eukaryota > Metazoa > Chordata > Actinopteri > Gobiiformes > Gobiidae > Gobius > Gobius niger. Next base: position 30,474,520 of record NC_136865.1, on the reverse strand, counting down.
CCGAATGCTGAGCAAACAAAAAGATCAGGTAAACAACAAAGGCCAGGGCGATGAGGCTAAACCGGGGGGGCCAAATACAGAAAATTATACAAACAACTGGGCCGCACTCAGTCGAGGTCAGAAATATAACTTCACCTCTAGTGTATTAAAGTCAGCAAATGAAATAAAAGGGTTAACTCAGTGTTTCCTACAGATTTCAATGGGACTGTGGTAGGAGGATTTTTTTTTTTTTTAGATGCGTTTTCCTGCATTCTGGTGCATTTTAAGCAATAAATAATAACTATTTTTGGCTATAATGCTGCTATGAAAAGAACAGTTTCTGGTTAATATACAGTACACAAGGTACAAACTAATGTATTAGTGGGACAAACCGAGATGCTTTTTAAAGAGCAGTCTATATCACACTACAACGATGACCAAACCTTCTGTTGGTCTGTAAATGCAGTAAATTAGAATAACTGCCTTGTATAAAATTGCTCTCTCAAAATGGCTGTAGTGAATGTCTTGAAATAGGCCTCTGTCTCTCCATGGAAACAAGCTGGAGACGCTCCCGGTTAAGTTACAGGCTGTGTCCGAATGTCCACCCTAGTCCCTGACCCCTCATTCACTACATAGGCCCGCACTATATAGTCACTGATTCTGTTGGCGATTCAGACACAAGACACGAGTTTCTCCGAGCTGCGGCTGCAGATATGTTTTTTTTTATGTTTTAATCTGAATTTATTTATTGTTACAAACGTTTACTTTATGAGAAACACAAACACACGACTGAAACAGCTGATTTACTTCAGTCGTGTTTAGTTCAAAGACCTGTCTCTGTCTATATTGACCCGTTTAGTGACCATCGATGCTCACTACTTTTCCAGATGCATTGTGGGAAATTTCGAGTGCACTACTTTTTCCCCCCTGGACATTCGGACACTCCTACAACATGGCGTGACCACTATATAGTGACTATATAGTCCCTATATAGTGGATAGTGTGGACATTCGGACACAGCCTCCGTCATGTTTTAGCAGAGATGAGCCGCTCAGAGCAAAAGCACATGTTTGTATGAGGTATTTTTCAATGGTGACAATATCTGTCATAAAATGAATGCTTGTATTTCAATTTTGTTTATTGGGTGAAATCTTACGCGGTGTGGCTTTAAAGTAAAAAAAAACAGCCTGTTTTTATGTGGGAAAAGTGGAAAAAAATAATAATAATACGGGGGAAATAAGGATTAAATGGAAAAAAATAAATAAATAAATAAATAAAAGGAAATGTGGGAAAATTGGGGGGGAAATTAAGTATAAAAATAAATTGCAATTAATTGCACAAAAAAGGGGGGAGTGGAAAAAATGTAAAATAAATGTGGGGGAAATGAGGACTTTCTAAGGATTACTTTTTTATTGTTTTTGTCCCTTTTTCATTACTTTTTTGATACATTTTTGTCACTTTTTTGTTGCTGTTTTGTCACATTTTTGTTGGATTTTTGTCTTTTTTTTGTTGGATTTTTGTCACTCTTTTGTTGCTGTTTTGTCATTTTTTTGCTGGAATTTTGTCATTGTTTTGCTGGATTACTTTTTTGTTGTTCTTTTGTCACCTTTTAGTTGAATTTTTGTCATTTTTGTCGCTTTTTTTGTCACTTTTTGTCACTTTTTGCGTTTTCATCCTCATTTTCTTCTCGTTTTTTGTCGCTGTTTTGAAGCAGCTTTTAGATTCGGAGGATTCGGAGAACAGGAGAAAACATGTCCAGGCGGGAGTTAAGAGGTTGATCAAAGTGTGACTCACAGATATGAAAATGTTGAGCAGGTTCTCGAGCGTGGGCAGCTGAGGGATGAGCTTCTGGACGACTTTACTGAAGGCTTCGAAGATGGAGTGGTCGTAGATACTGGTCAGATAGAAACTGAGGAGACACAAAGGTCACATCATGAGGCACGTTTGATCTAATCTAATCTAACCCAATCCCGCCGCAGAAGCCCCGCCCCCTCACCTCAGATGCACCTTCTCCAGGTTGGCGTCGGACAGGTCGTCGTTGGCGCGCTGGTGGACGTCCCGCTGCGTCTCGATCTTGTGGTCGTCGGATAAACCGTCCACCTTGTGAATGAAGACCTCGAAGTTGATGTCGGGGTTGACCTTGTAGGCCCGGGACACGGTGAGGTGCAGGCGGCTCAGGGCCTCCACGTAATCGTCCTGCAAACAAAAGGAGCCGACGGGATTATCAGAGCGCTGAGTTCGTCACGTTAAACCAAACTGTTTGCGGAGATTAGAGAGAACGAGCAAAGATACAAACGAACGAGATTAGAAGAGTCCAGGTTTACTTTACTTGTTTGTGTTCAGTGATGAGTCTTAGATTTGACAGAGTGAATCAGGTCTGAACACGATTAGGTGATGAAATATCTTTATCAGTGTATCTCAAAATGACTGTAGTCGTCCTTCTCACAGAGGTTTAACCAGTTTAAGCTCTTAATAAACAAAAACGCAACTAAAAAGTGACTTAGAAATGTGCAAATAATAATAATAATAATATTAATAATAATAATAATATGGGGGAAATAGGGAATAAATGGCGGGAAAACAGATGAAAAAATTAGGGCAATACGTTGAAAAACTGTGGGGAAATGAGGAAAAAATGCAGGGAAATGGCTCAAAAAAAGTGGAAAAATGATAAAATAAATGGAGGAAAAAAATAGGGAAAAAATAAGGGAAAAACACTTTAAAAACAAATGTGGGCAAATTGAGGAAAAATGTTGATTTTTTTTTTTAAGTTGGGGGAAATTAGTTATAAAAACGAGGAAAAATGGGGAGAAATTTGTCAAATAAATGTGGGGAAAATGAGGAATTTTTTTTAATAAGGAAAAAAAATGGAAACAATGGGGGAGGGGGAATTGGGGAGCGGGATAAGGCAAAAATGGAAACTTTTAAAGCAAAAAAAAAAGGGTGAATATTTGAGAAAGAACGTGTAAAGTGTTTTTTTTCTGCCCTTTTGTCGTCAGTCCAGGACAATTATCTTTTTGAGCAACAAAGCCAAGGAAATGTAGATGTTTGCAGCACATTTTACACAATATATCTCTACATGACTGTAGTCGTCCTTCTCACAGAGGTTTAACCAGTTTAACCTCTTAATGAACAAAAACGCGACTAAAAAGTGACTTAGAAATGTGCAAAAGTTCAGTTTCCTAATTCTGTTCTGTTTTAGCCTCATGAATGTATTAGTTACAATTGGTGTTTTTCAATGGAAGGTAATGCATCAAAACAACAGGGGAATAATAATATGGGGGGAAAAGGGAGTAAATGAGGGGTAAAAAATGAAAAAAAAGGGGAATAGAGAAATATGTTGTATGTTAATATGTAAACTGAGGGGAAAATGAGGAAAAAAATTGGTAAAATGGCACAAAAAAGGGGAAAAAATATAAAATAAATGGGGGGGGGAATAAGAAAATAGGGAAAAAATTGGGAAAAAAATGTTTAAAAGTTTGGGGGAAAATAGATATGGAAATGGCAAAAAAAACATGTCAAATAAGGACAGAAATTGGAAAAAATGGGGGAGGGGGAATTGGGGAGCTGGATAAGGCAAAAATGGAAAGTTTTAAATAAAAAAAAAATTAAAAGACAAGAAAAAAAAGGGGAATAATTGAGAAAAATGTTTAAAGTGTTTTTTTTCCGCCTTTTTCTCTTTTTGAGCAACAAAGCCAAGTAAATGTAGATGTTTGCAGCTCATTTTACACAATATATCTCTAAATGACTGTAGGCGTCCTTCTCACTGAAGTTTTAACCAGTTTAAGCTCTTAACCCCTTAACTCCCACCTGAACCGAGCACGTTTTTCTCCAGTTTGGTTTTACCCCAATCCAAAAGCTTCTGGAAAAAAGCAAAGAAATTGACAAAAAATGACCAAAAAAATGACAAAAATGCTACAAAATGTGACAAAAAATGACAAAAATGTGATAAAAAATTTGCCAAAAAAATGACCAAAATGTAACAAAAAATGACTAAAATTTGATGAAAATATGACAAAAAAAATCACAAAAAATTGATAAAAATTTGACAAAAAATGACAAAAACTGTGACCAAAATGTGATAGAAAATTGACGAAAAAAAATGACAAAAATGTTACAAAATGTGACAAAAATATGACAAAAAATGACAAAAATTTGATAAAAATTTGACAAAAAAATGACCAAAATGCAACAAAAAAATGACAAAAATTTGATGAAAATATGACAAAAAAATTGACAAAAAATGACAAAAACTGTGACCAAAATGTGATAAAAAATTGACGAAAAAAATGACAAAAATGTGAAAAAAAAATGACCCAAAAAAATGACAAATAAAGTTACAAAAATGAGTTGAATACCCAACAAAAAAATGATGGAAGAAAAATCTGATGACGTGAGGAAAAAGATCCTCTCGGTTCAGGCGGGAGTTAAGAGGTTCAAGGGACTATACAGAGTTTACAAATGTTAAGACTATGTATTTTCCTCCCCCTACATGTTCCTCCATGTCCTAATGTTTGGACTGAGCTCAGACCTGTTCACCTCAACTGCCTCTAAAATCCTTAATATAGAAGCTGCAGTTACACGATGACCTGAGGTGGCAGTAGTGAGTATAAAATGACCAACTTGGATCTAGTCTCTTTAAGTGACATAAACCCAACCAAAAAGTCTAATATTTGATCCTTTTCTCATCGTGCAGCTCTAGTGTGACTCAAAGCCCCGTCCATGTCGCTCCCCAAAGGCTTTCTACATCTCCACAGAAACCTGAGGATCTGGTTTGATGACTGGTCTCGTGTCGATGAGTCTGAACCGAACGCGGTGAATCAAAGTCGTGTCAAACCTGCGCGTCGATGACAAAGATGAGCGCTCCCGTCCCTTTGAAGATCATCTCGCTGTCGAACGTGGGGTCGAAGAAATCCACCTGCCCCGGGAAATCCCAGATCTGGAACTGCACGAAGGAGGTGCTGGAGATGTCGTCCTTGTAGATCTGATTGGTGCTTTCCAGGAACAGCGTCTCGTTCGGCGACATTTTATGAAACACGACCTGCGGCGGCAAAAGGACGAATTAATCAGATTGACTCGAGAAAACACGTTCACATTATTCGCTTTACAGAACAGTAAAAACAAGGTAATAAGATGGAAATAGCACTTTGGGAAACAGCGAATTAAGCATTTTTTATATTATCAAGAAAATACTATCCCTGTTTTGTGGTGAGTGACCGTCTTTAGGATCAAAATGAATCATATTGTCAATCACCATAATTACAACTTGGTTACGTGAAGGACTGGGCAATGTCGGCACAAATTAATATCTCAATATCTTTGGGGACTTTCTCGATAACGATGAAGTGATACGAGTCCGTTATCGAGACGACAAAAGATCAGGTGTCAAATCCTGTTGCAGCATGATTGATTGATTGATTGATTTGATTTATTTGAGTCATTATATTTACATTGTTTACATTATTTACATTACTTTACAGAACAGAAAAACTCAAAGGGAGTAGGCCGAAGCAAGAAAGCTTATAGGTGCCTACCCCGAATTCAAGATTAGTTTTACTTTCCAGCTGCAGTCCCCAATGGGGTGATAATAATAGTGTTACAACACACATTACAACACATTATTACTTAGGTTGTTATTGTTATTATTGTTTTCATGTTTCTTTCCCATTCACGAAATACCATCACCAGTCATTACTTATAAAACCCTGTCACCATTCTATTGATTTACATCATTCTTTCAAGTATTGCATTTCTTATATTTTTTATAATATACATATATGTGTGCATACATACATAGACATATATACACATATACATACATACATCACATGAAAGAAAGTGTTGTCTTGTTTCAGCTCAAATAAATGATACGTTTAAAAGAAATAGTATTTTATAGAATAAATTTACATTACTGTTCTGTTTTATGGTTCTAGATGACAAATATTTTCAGAAAAAAAGTATTGTTCAAGTAACGGTATCGAAAAGTTAGGGTCTGTAGTGTTTTGTACATAATTGAAAAATTCATAAACATCTGTTTGTGTCTCAATCAATGACAAATCAGAAGTGGCACTAAGAGCCTCCAAAAACACGTCCTCAAGAGAAGCCATTTTAGCTTTCTGTCATTAAAAAATTTGAAAAATGAACACCGTCATGCACTGTTCACAGCCAAGCGATTAATCCAAAAAATAATCGGTAGATTAACCCAGTGTTTCCCAACCAGGGGTACAGGGACCTAGGGGTACTTGAGCACTTAGCAGGGGGTACTTGGAATTATTTCAGATAAAAAAGAAGGTGAAACTGAGTAGAATTTCAATGTGAATTTCAAAGGAAAGTTTTAATTATGTTTTTCAGTAAATGGTTTGATTTTGAGAGTATTTTAGCTTAATTTTGAACACAACACACTGTTAAATACTTTATTATGTTAATTTGGTTGGTCGCTTTGTAATAATATTGGCAAAATCCTCAAGGTAGTGAGTACTCAGAGTATAAATCCACACCTCAAGGGGTATGCTAGGCAAAAAGGGTTGGAAACCACTGGATTAACCGACAGTTGCAGCCCTGATCATTTGCCAAAATGTGCTGCAATCTTTATTTACATCACTTTGTCGCTCAAAAACATAGTTGTCCTGAACACATTAGTACAAAAGGGCAAAAAAAGCCAAATTTTCCCCCAACCCATTTTCCTCTATTTTTGTATTAAAGGTGCACTATGTAACTTTTTATGTGGGGAAAAAAATGTTAATATTGGTTGGGTGGGTTTCATTTATGATGCTCCAAGACCAAATGTTTTTCAGGGTTCGTACCAGAAACCCAAAAACAATGGAGTCTGAGGCCACTGAGAGGAAAAGCAAATATGCTACGCTCCACCCACACTTAAAGCCACTTAAAGGCAAGGCCGTGGGAACCCAGGGTGCTGAGGGCGCTGCAGCACCCCCTGGTGGATAGTTTGTGAACTGCAGGCAATATTAACCCCTTAACTCCCACCTGAACCGAGTACATTTTCTCCAGCTTTACCCCAATCCAAAAGCTTCTGGAAAAAAGGTGTGAAAATAGCAACAAAACTGAGATGAAAACAAGGATGAAAATGTGAAAAAAGTGACAAAAAATTAACAAAAAATGACAAAAATGGACAAAAAAATTGACGAAAAAGTGAGAAAAACTTGACGAAAAACGGACAAAAAAATTACAAAAATGGACAAAAATTTGACAAAGTGACAAAAAATTGAGAAAAAATTGATGAAAAAGTGACAAAAAAGTCACGAATATTTGTCAAAAATGAGACGACTGCCCAACAAAAAAAGTGATGAAAAAAAATCTGATGTGAGGAAAAAGATAAATTTAGTTTTGTAGATCTTTCAAATGAGGTGTTACACTGGCCTACAGGATTTGGGCTGAACTGGAGAAAATGCTCTCGGTTCAGGCGGGAGTTAAGAGGTTAATAAATAGGATTTATGCACAGAAAAAGTTAAATTTTGTCCCTCAGCACCCCCTAACTAAAATATCTTCCCACGGCTCTGCTTAAAGGTCAAATATGCACAAACATTAACTTTTTTTTCCTCATAAAAAGTTACATAGTGCACCTTTAAGTAAGTAAGTAAAGTTTATCCCTACAGCGCTTTTCACATATGTAATCAAAGTGCTGTACAAGAGAATACCCAACTTTTTTTCAAAAATTTCTCACGATTTTTTCCATCCATTCTTTCCCATTTCGATATTATCTGGTTGACGATATATCGCCCACCTCTCGCTACATGTTACACAGGCCGCCCACAAGACTGACCCAACGTGGCGAAAATCTAAAATGGTGAAGACAAATCTCGTTTGAATTCACAAGGAAAGACCCCAGACCTTAGACAAAGCTGAATCTTTATCAACAAGTTAGTTTCTTAGAATCTTAGGTTGCTTTGTTGGCACCAGGAACTTGTTTCAGACTCCAGTACGTTCCGGAAAGCCCGTAAGAAAGTGTTTTTTTTTTACCTTCTGGATGGAGGACTTGCCGCTTCTCCTCAGCCCCATCAGCAGAATCCGCGGTTTGTCGCTGCAGGTCGAGCGTCCCACCTCAGGCTCCTCCGCTCCGTAGTCAAAACTCTTGGGGAACGAGCCAAAACTGCTCGCTAACCCCGCCTCATCGTACGGGATAGACATTTTAATCACAATTCCCTAATCGTACGACTCTTCAAAACTTATACCACACGCAGTTTTTTCGGAAACACGCAGGTAATCCAGTCGGTTCTGCTTCTGTCCCCCCCCCAAAAAAACAAAAACAAATTAGCATAACAGGCTAACTAAACAGATCGCAGGCTTACGAGCATGTTTCGTAAAGAATCGCCGCGTTTAAATGCCACGTACTCAGCTAGCCTTCATTATAAAGACTACCCAGAATGTCACCACCCACAAAACATCCATGAATCGGATTAGCGAACCTCGAAAAACAAACAAAATCACTTAAAAACTACTCCTAAACCCCCCACTTCCGCCTTCTGTGAGACGCTCGAATCCGATTGGCTGCCGGGTCTAAACACTGGCACGTGACCACTCCTTCCCCAAACAACCAGGAAGTGAAGTGCTCGGTAATGTTTTTGGTATTTTAACAGCTTTTTGATGTACTTTTTGACTATATTTGACAGCGAACACGCTTATTTTAACGTTTTTATCGGGTTGAGAGATTAATTGACGGCTATTAACTAAATTTTACGTAAGATTTCGGTTCTTATATGAGTAGTCACTTGATTATTCCGGCGTTTTGCTGATAAAGTTCGCGGTTAGCAAAACATTCAACGCTGAATGTCAACACCCGGTCGCGTCTCCCGTTGCAGAAGCTCATTTCTCATCTTGTTCTCGTGATTTGCAGAGTCATGGCGGTGCTTTTCCTGTATTTTGTGGCCGCTGCGCCGCTGCTGCTGTTTGCTGCAGGGGGTCCAGTCCACGAGCCCAAACACAACAACGGGACGACACCGGTGGTGATTTGGCACGGGATGGGTGAGAACAACGTTATATCTTTACACAGCAGGCCGTCACTCTTTTTGTAGTAAATTAAAAGACTAAAGTTGATCATATTCAATTTAACAAGAGCTTGAATAAGGTTAGTGGGGTTTTATTTGTGTGTTTGACCAGGAAAGTCTCACTAAGATTTCAGAATCTCCTTTTCAGAGGTCCTGGTTTAACCTCTTAACTCCCACCTGAACGGATCCCATTTTCTCCAGTTTGGCTTTACCCTAATCAAAAAGCTTCTTGGGACAAAAGCACCAAAATATCCACAAAAAATGAGAAGAAAACAAGGATGTAAATGCAACAAAAAAAGTGACAAAAATTCAACAAAAATGTGACAAAAAAAAAAAAAAATGTGACCATTTTTTTTTTAAATGCGACAAAACGTTAACAAAAATGTGACAAAAATTAAACAAAAATTTGACAAAAATTAAACAAAAATTAAACAAAAATTAAACAAAAATTTGACAAAAATTAAACAAAAATGTGACAAAAATTAAACAAAAATTTGACAAAAATTCAACAAAAATTCAACAAAAATTCAACAAAAATGTGACAAAAATTCAACAAAAATGTGACAAAAATTCAACAAAAATGTGACAAAAATTCAACAAAAATGTGACAAATTAAAAAAAAAAATGTGGCAAAAATTCAACAAAAATGTGACAAAAATTCAACAAAAAATGACAAAAATTCAACAAAAAATGACAAAAATTCAACAAAAATGTGACAAAAATTCAACAAAAATGTGACAAAAATTCAACAAAAATGTGACAAATAAAAAAAAAATGTGGCAAAAATTCAACAAAAATGTGACAAAAATTCAACAAAAATGTGACAATTTTTTTTTTTAAAGTGACAAAAAATCAACAAAAATGTGACAAAAATTCAACAAAAATGTGACAATTTTTTTTTTTTTTTAAATGACAAAAATTCAACAAAAATGTGACAAAAAATCAACAAAAATGTGACAAAAAATCAACAAAAATGTGACAAATTCAACAAAAATGTGACAAAAATTCTACAAAAATGTGACAAAAATGTGACAAAAATTCAACAAAAATTCAACAAAAATGTGACAATATTTTTTTTTTTTTAAAGTGACAAAAATTCAACAAAAATGTGACAAAAATTCAACAAAAATGTGACAAAAATTCAACAAAAATGTGACAAAAATTCAACAAAAATGTGACAAAAAATCAACAAAAATGTGACAAATTCAACAAAAATGTGACAAATTTAACACAAATTCAACACAAATGTGACAAAAATTCAACAATAAATGACAAAAACTCAACAAAAAATGACAAAAATGTCACACACACACTTTACTCACTTCACTCACTGGTCTGTGATTTGGATTCCATGTGGATTACTCGCCCGGCCCCGTGACCTGTTAACGTGTCCGTGACCTGTTAACGTGTCCGTGACCTGTTAACGTGTCCGTGACCTGTTAACGTGTCCGTGACCTGCTAACGTGTCCGTGGCCTGTTAACGTGTCCGTGGCCTGTTAACGTGTCCGTGACCTGTTAACGTGTCCGTGACCTGTTAACGTGTCCGTGACCTGTTAACGTGTCCGTGACCTGTTAACGTGTCCGTGACCTGTTAACGTGTCCGTGACCTGTTAACGTGTCCGTGACCTGTTAACGTGTCCGTGACCTGCTAACGTGTCCGTGACCTGTTAACGTGTCCGTGACCTGCTAACGTGTCCGTGACCTGTTAACGTGTCCGTGGCCTGTTAACGTGTCCGTGACCTGTTAACGTGTCCGTGGCCTGTTAACGTGTCCGTGACCTGCTAACGTGTCCGTGTTGCAGGCGACAGCTGCTGTAACCCGCTGAGCATGGGCTCCATCAAGAAACTGATCGAGGAGCAAATCTCGGGCGTCTACGTCCTGTCGCTGATGATCGGGAAGAGCGTCATCCAAGTAAAACATTTTCACTTTATTCACAGTTGTTTCATTTACTTCATTTACCACGACTTAACTGCACGGACGTCGAGGTGCTCCTATAGTGTTATTACGCCTCACAATAGTTCCCCTGTTGTCCACTTAGAAAATCCACAGGCTTCACTTTGTGTAACTAGACTTGGATCGTGTAGCTAAGAGTGTAATGATGCCCGGTATCATTGTCTGGAATGAAGGTATTCAAATCGTCTTCTGTACTGGCGGTTGAAGTCTTGAACGTTTCGCCTCTAAATCTTAACTAAACTAAATCTTAATCTTAATCTTTCTCCACTTTACTCCAATCTCCTTCGCCAACAGCCGGTTTCTGCCAGTCCGATGAGACGGCACATCAGCATCAACAGAACAATAGGCCGGTAATCAGCAGTGATCAGCTTTGACGAGGTCAGGACACATCGATACTCTGGAGTGAGCAGGTCGTTAGAGACGCTCTACTTCAAAGGTGTTCGTGCACAGGGAGGGACCGGTAGTTTCTGGGGAGGGACCGGGCCGACCCCAACCCCTCCCATTTTGGTCTTTATCTAGCCTGCGAGCTGAACAGAGCTTTAGTTTTCTCTGACGAAGCCTTTTGGATGAGAGGCGAAACGTTCGAGACTTCAACCACCAGCACAGATGACGATTTGAACGCCTTCATTGAAGAAGGACAACTCCTGTACGACTGAGAGCTTACGCAGACAAAACAACAGACGACACACTTTCTTGATCCGTACCTGACTGGTCTTTGTGTCAGTGGAAGAGCTCGGTCGCTTCTAACTTCACCCCCGTTTGGAGCCATAGGAATATATTGAGAGAGGCCAAATGCTAGCAACATCTTTGGTCTTTTTGCGTGACTGAGCGCACACACAAAGACCATGTTCTTACCTGAGCTTAGACGAGTTGATACGTAGACAGGCACGCATCAACTCGTCTAAGCTCAGATCTCAGTATGTAAAAACGATGGCCTGTTCCTTTAAGTGTAGGCGCAAATTGGAAATAGATTAGGTCCAAATGTAGAGTTATAAAAATAAAAATATAGGCCAAGGATGAATGCCTATGCAGTAGCCTCTATCTAACTTAAAACAAATTTAAAAATGTAAGTACCGATAAGAGTTAAAGTACCGGATCCATAAGGAGTATCAATAAATAATGACACCCATCCCTAGTAACTACTCACATTTTTGGTGTTTAACCTCTTAACTCCCGCCTGAACCGAGAGGATCTTTTTCCTCACGTCATCATATTTTTTTTCCCATCATTTTTTTGTTGGGTATTCAACTCATTTTTGTAACTTTTTTGTCAATTTTTTGTTATTTTTGTCAATTTTTTGTTATTTTTTGTCACATTTTTGTAATTTTTGTCACATTTTTGTAATTTTTGTCACATTTTTGTTATTTTTTTGTCACATTTTTTTTCATTTTTTCGTCAATTTTTTTAATCAAATTTTGGTCATTTTTCTTGTCACATTTTTGCAGTTTTTTTGTCAAATTTTTATCACATTTTTGTCATATTTTTGTATTTTTTTTGTCACATTTTTGGCATTTTTTCGTAATTTTTTGTCAATTTCTTGTGACATTTTTGCCTCTTTTTCATCAATTTTTCATCACTTTTTTGTCAATGTTTTTGTCACTTTTTTGTCACATTTCCATCATTGTTTTCGTCTCAGTTTTGTCGCTATTTTCTCACCTTTTTTCCAGAAGCTTTTGGACTGGGGTAAAGCCAAACTGGAGAAAATGTGCTCGGTTCAGGTGGGAGTTAAGGGGTTAAAAAGGAACATATCTCAGTATATAAAAACAGTTTCCTGTTCCTTTAAAAGGAGAAGCCCGTTGTTCCTGAAACCCATTAATACTTTAAAGTTGTTGGTTTTTTTGACACTCGGTTTGACCCGGAGCCTGGAAGTCCGAAGTATTTGAAGCTTGAATGCGTCTCATTACTGCGGCCTCTTCCTGCTCAAACGGAAACCTCCTCGTGACTTCTCTTTCTGCGGCTGTTGCAGAACCCGCCGCGCGAGTTACATCAGAAACCATCGCCTCCTCTCTGTTAATATTCATGACGTTCGCCTCGACCGCTTTGATCCTCGGACACAGTTTGTCGGTTTAACGTCACGCTTTTTTTTACCGTGGCAGGACACGGAGAACGGCTTCTTCATGGACGTGAACGAGCAGGTGGACATGGTCTGCAGCCAGCTGGCCCAGGACGAGAGGCTGCAGGGAGGGTACAACGCCATGGGCTTCAGCCAGGGGGCGCAGTTTCTGTACGTATGAAGCGCCTGAGTGTAAAACATGGCAGGGATTAAAGAGATGTGAAGGAGGATGTGGGGTTTGCTCTCGGAAAAAAGGGCACAAGAACCAAACCAGTCCCCCTAGATGGCAGCAGCAGCCCGTAAGCTCTCAACTCCCACCTGAACATGTTTTCTCCTGCTCTCCAAATTCTCAAAAGCTTCTTTAAAATGGCGACAAAAAACGAGAAGAAAATGAGGATGTAAATTGACAAAAATGACAAAAATCCATCAGAAAATGACAAAAATCCAGCAGAAAAAAGACCAAAATCCAGCAGAAAAAAGACAAAAATCCAGCAGAAAAAAGACAAAAATCCAGCAAAAAAAGACAAAAAAATCCAGCCGAAAAAATGACAAGAATTCAGTAAAAAAATGACAAAAATCCAGCAAAAAATGACAAAAATCCAGCAAAAAAAAGACAAAAATCCACAAAAAAAATGAAAATGACAAACATCCAGCTGAAAAAAGACAAAAATATGACAAAAATATGACAATAATCCAGCAAAAAAATGACAAAAATATGACAAAAATCCAGCAAAAAAAATGACAAAAATATGACAAAAATCCAGCAAAAAATGAGAAAAAATTAGTAAAAAATGACAAAAATTCAGCAAAAAAAGACAAAAATCCAGCAAAAAAAATGACAAAAATATGACAAAAATCCAAGAAAAAATAGACAAAAAGTTCAGTAAAAAAATGACAAAAATTCAGCAAAAACTGACAAAAATCCAGCAAAAACTGACAAAAATCCAGCAAAAAATGGCAAAAGAGCAGCAAAAAATATGACAAAAAAGTGACAAAAATGCATCTAAACGGTAACAAAAAAGTTACAAAAGTGCCATTAAAAAAGTGACAAAAACACATAAGGGAAATAAAAAGTGAGAGAGAATGCATTTGGTTTTGGCAGGTGGTAAGAGGTTAAAGCATTAAAGTCATTCAATTATTGTGCCAAAACTGATATTAAACTGGCACATTTCTCCACAATTTGTGTTTGTTTCACCCAAAGAAAAAAAGAAAAAGTCCAATGTTTGCCCCAATTATTTCTTCTTTTTTCCCCCCAATTATTTCTAATTTTTCCAAAGTTTCCCTCTTATTTAGGACTAATAATTTCCATACGTCCTTTCTTTCTTGTATTGATTTGCTGAAGTGAAATAAATCTTGTTCTGAGATTATTCTAACCGAGCTGTTTGCGTGTGGTCAGGAGAGCGGTGGCTCAGCGCTGTCCCAGTCCCCCCATGAAGACGCTCATCTCCGTGGGAGGCCAGCACCAAGGTGAGAACTGCTCCAGGGCGGCCGATATATCGGGCCGATCAGCCGATACCTGCGGACCCTGCGATGGAGACTCAGTCTTTGCCTTAACCTCTTACAGAGCGCTGTTTCTCCAGCTTTAGATACAACTTTATTAATCCGTCAGGAACAAGCAAAATTTAGACACCCAAAACATGGGGTTAGAACCAAAACGACTTGTCTAGGATGAATAATAAAGGAGTAATGGGCATTTTAAGAATCTCGCCACCCTCTTGGACGCCATCTTGAAAATGAGACCTTTCCAGTGGTCAGATTTTGGTAGACTTTTAGTATGTTAATAAGCACACCTGATACTACAGAAAACCATTGAAAAACCTTTTGTAGCAATTTTTTGGGGGTGGTTTTTTTCATGTATGCAGCCGCCAATTATTCCGGAGGCTCCCGTTGGCGCCGCCGTGAACTGTGCCCGCCCCCTTTTCTCCTCTCTGTGAACATGGGGCTGGAGACGTCCCCATTTTCCCCTCGTTCTCCGCTTAATGAACGGACTTTTCGCTCGACCCGGAAGTGCTGAGACAAAAGTGGGCGGGGCGGAATAAGGTGAATAGAGGTGGGCACAAAACTGGACTGTGCTCTTCGTTTTTGTAAAGCCAGTGACCTGAACCGGCGACCAGAGGGGAGTGGCCTGTGTGGCGTCCGTGGTCCTTCAGTCCTGACTCTTTTATTGTAAATGTCCTTTAGTGATTCCAAACCAAACTGTAATAGTAATGTTATGACTGACTGACTGAATGAAGCATTTATAGAAGCTTTACCCAAATCTAAAAGCTTCTCGACTGGAGCTCGCAGACTCTTGGCCAGAGTAACGACTCATTTGAAAGCTAAGACCTACAAAACTGATCGTGACTTTTTTTGGTTTTTGTCGTGTTTTTGTAATTATTTTATTGCTTTTTTCCCTCACTTTTCTAGACACTTTTCTTTGTCCGGTAACTTGCAAACTGGACCACAAATGATCTTGGTGAAGCATCGGGGCTTTGTAGCCAGCGCTCGGTGCGCTCTCTCTCGATAGCTAATGTTGGAGGCGAAGGGAGGCCTAGGCCTTTTTCGAGTCAAGTCTCAACGAATTTGACCACAGATGGCGACCCCTCTTCGGCTCCCTCTTTTACTCCATACATTCTGACATTGTTACGGCGCGAGTGCCCTTCCAAGGCCATTAGCTTGGAGTGCGTTTGGGTTTGGAGATTTGCTAGCTCAATTAGCAAGTCCTCCGATGACAGAAGACGTGTCTCCACAGCCTCGATCCTTCCTCGTCTCCCTGGAGTTGCTCCTCGGGTTTACGGCTGGGTTTCTTAGGGTTTCTTCGTCTTGGAGGGGGCATTTGATCATCCCTTTACTCAGTTGAACACATTTTTTTTTTTTTTTTTTCATGTTCTTTTTAAGATTTGTAGTCGGGAGCTCTCTCTCTACGGTGTTTCGCCTCGCCCTCCAGACCGGAAATCCTTTTCACTTTTCTGTTGTGTTTTTGTGGCTCTTTTGCCATTTGTTTGCCATTTTTTGGTTGTATTTTGATCCTCGTTTTTGTCGTTGTTTCTTATATTTTATGTCGCAGAACCAGAAGAGTCAGATTTACCATTTATTGTTTTGAAATCTTTTATACAAACTCCCTCTGAAGAACCTGCAAAGTAAAAGTTCTCTGCACAAAAACTGCTCAAGTAAAGAGAAGACAGAAAGAAGTACTCGAGTACAGCGCTGTAGTAAATGTACTTCTTCCCTCAGTTTGTCTTGTTTGTGTATTACAGGAGTTTACGGTTTGCCTCGATGTCCCGGAGAGTCGTCGAAAGTCTGCGATATGATCCGTGAGGCTCTGAACGCCGGGGCCTACAGCGACTTCGTGCAGAAACAGTACGTCCTCATGAACACGTTCCATCACCCACAGTTTATTAATGAGTTTATTAATGAGTTTATTAATGAGTTTATTAATGAGCGAGTGTTTTGAAACAGCCTGGTCCAGGCGCAGTACTGGCACGACCCTCTGAAGGACGACCTCTACAAAACGCACAGCCGCTTCATGGCCGACATCAACCAGGAGAGGGTGAGCGAGGAGCGCCACCTGAAGTATCTAACTGGGCTTTAGTTAAAGAGGGGGTATTCTGCTTTTTTCAGTCCCATAGCACCAGTCTATATCACACTACAATGATGACAAACCTTCTGTTGGTCTGTAAATGCAGTAAATTAGAATAACTGCCTTGTATAAAATTGCTCTCTCAAAATGGCTGCAGTGAATATCTTGAAATAGGCCTCTGTCTCTTTAACCTCTTAACTCCCGCCTGAACCGAGAGGATCTTTTTCCTCACGTCATCAGATTTTTTTTCCCATTGTTTTTTGGCTGGGTGTTCAACTCATTTTTGTAACTTTTTTGTCATTTTTTTGTCACATTTTTGTCATTTTTTCTTCCATTTTTTATCAAATTTTTGTCACATTTTTGATTTTTTTGTTTCAAATTTTTAGCACATTTTTGTCATTTTTTCTTCAATTTTTTTATCATTTTTTTGTCATTTTTTTTAATCAATTTTTTGTCATTTTTTCTTCAATTTTTTTGTCACATTTTTGTCATTTTTTTGTCACATTTTTGTCACATTTTTTCTTCCATTTTTTTAATCATTTTTTTGTCATTTTTTATCAATTTTTTGTCATTTTTTTTATCCAATTTTTGTAATTTTTTTGTCACATTTTTGATTTTTTTGGGTCAAATTTTTGTCACATTTCTGTCATTTTTTCTTCAATTTTTTTATCATTTTTTTGACGTTTTTTCTTCAATTTTTTGTCACTTTTTTTGTCACATTTCCATCATTGTTTTTGTCTCAGTTTTGTTGCTATTTTCACAGCTTTTGTCCAGAAGCTTTTGGACTGTAACGCCAAACTGGAGAAAATGTGCTCAGTTCAGGCGAGAGTTAAGGGGTTAAGAACCTCTGACCCTTTCGGACACGCCCCCTCCACACGCTGTCTGTGGCATCAGTGGGGAGGGGGTTCTGCTGAGGAGCAGTGGTTGGTTACTCGGCTGGTGACGAAAGCTCGGAGGCGTCTCCAGGAGGTGGGGGCGTTCCTAGGAGGACTCAGGCAAACCTATCCCTAAAATGGCCGCCATCAGAGTTTTTACAGATTACTCAGAAATACGTGAATGTGCCAAGGCAACACTTCAGGCATGTTTTTAATGAGGGAATGACATAATAACATGATGGAAAGCTTGAAAAAAGTCGATTTTGCATAATACCCCCCCCTTTAATATAAGCTAATAAGGCTTATTGGGACAAAACCAATGATAAGGACCCTGGCAAAGCTTTGGATAAACAAACTATAATACAAATAAATAAAAGGTATGGAGGGAAAAGGGCACTTCAGGGGCATGGAGCAAAAGGGGCAGGTGCTCAAGCCGCCCTCG
Source organism: Gobius niger (assembly GCF_951799975.1). Classification (NCBI taxonomy): domain Eukaryota; kingdom Metazoa; phylum Chordata; class Actinopteri; order Gobiiformes; family Gobiidae; genus Gobius; species Gobius niger. Next base: position 30,456,657 of record NC_136865.1, on the reverse strand, counting down.
CCCCCCCCCCCCTCTGCACGGGTCTGGAGTCCAGCCTAGTGATGGACTAAACGAGCCGAGGCACCGATACAGGCATCGTGCGAGGCAACTCTGCCCTGATAACAAAATGATTCAATAGAAAACGTGTAAAGCACCAGAGTCATGGTTTTTATCTCTTTCACGTCCGTATTGCGACGCAAACACACAGACTGACAGGCTCGTCCTACATCAAGCCTTTGATTTCCTGTTGGTGTAGCTCTGTGAGCAGAACGTCTGGTCAGCACTCAGGGGTCGTGAGTTCGAGTCTGTTGATGATCGATGATGGTTCAGTCCTTTGACTTGACATCAGATAAGATAAACCTTTATTGATCCCACTGATGAACAAAAGCAGAAATACTTCTGGTGTCATAGTATTGTCACAGGAACGATCCTTTATTAAATCTTGGAAAGTGACTTCATTTTTAGAAGGTTGTATCACTGATGCTTCTCATTTATTCTCATTCATTTGTTTCTGTTCTCAGTATCCGGAGCAGTTTTCCTCTTTCTAAATTCTCTCTCTCAGTTGTTAAACAGCTCAATCCTGATGATTTGGTTCATATTTGTGAATGAGAATAAATGAGCTCAGTCAGTGTTGAGTTTGCTTTTTTCAGGCTCACTGCTGCAATGCCTTTTCACCACCAGATGGCGCCTCTGAGCCAACACTGCGTGATACAAACTGTAAAAGCGTGACACACTGAGGTCTCATCTGCTAACACTCGTACAGACCTCGTTCATGACGCTCTTGTATCAATATTAACGTTTAAAGACTCTAAAATGCTCTGAAATGTGTTTGTGCTGAAGGCGGTGAATGAGACGTACAAGAAGAACCTTCAGCTGCTGCAGAAGTTCGTGATGGTGAAGTTCCTGAAGGACACGGTGGTGGATCCTGTGGAGTCAGAGGTAAAAGAACCCGTGAGATCCGCAAACGTCCAGTTTATAACATGAGTGTTTGTGCTGCAGTGGTTCGGGTTTCTGAAACCGGGTCAGGCCAAAGAGACGGAGACGCTGCAGGAGAGCGTGCTCTACAAAGAGGTCAGTCACGAAGAGGGAAACACGGACACAGAGGGCGGCCATTTTTATTTGTATATATGTCTTTATCCCGCAGGATCGTCTGGGTTTGGCGGCCATGGACAAAGCCGGGAAGCTGGTGTTTCTGGGAACTGACGGAGACCACCTGCAGTTCAGCCGACAGTGGTTCATCGAGAACCTGCTGCCCTTCCTGCTCTAGCCCTGCTGCCCTTCCTGCTCTAACCCTGCTGCCCTCCCCGCTCTAACCCTGCTGCCCTCCCTGCTCTAACCCTGCTGCCCCTCCTGCTCTAACCCTGCTGCCCTTCCTGCTCTAACCCTGCTGCCCTTCCTGCTCTAACCCTGATGCCCTTCATGCTCTAACCCTGCTGCCCTTCCTGCTCTAACCCTGCTGCCCTTCCTGCTCTAACCCTGCTGCCCTTCCTGCTCTAACCCTGCTGCCCTTCCTGCTCTAACCCTGCTGCCCTTCCTGCTCTAGCCCTGCTGCCCTTCCTGCTCTAACCCTGCTGCCCTTCCTGCTCTAGCCCTGATGCCCTTCATGCTCTAACCCTGCTGCCCTTCCTGCTCTAACCCTGCTGCCCTTCCTGCTCTAACCCTGCTGCCCTTCCTGCTCTAGCCCTGCTGCCCTTCCTGCTCTAACCCTGCTGCCCTTCCTGCTCTAGCCCTGATGCCCTTCCTGCTCTAACCCTGCTGCCCTTCCTGCCCTAACCCTGCTGCCCTTCCTGCTCTAGCCCTGCTGCCCTTCCTGCTCTAACCCTGCTGCCCTTCCTGCCCTAACCCTGCTGCCCTTCCTGCTCTAGCCCTGCTGCCCTTCCTGCTCTAACCCTAACCCTGCTGCCCTCCCTGCTCTAACCCTGCTGCCCTTCCTGCTCTAACCCTGCTGCCCTTCCTGCTCTAGCCCTGATGCCCTTCCTGTTCTCTCCGTGATCCTGGTCGGACGTTGCACTGATCCTGAGGTTCGGCCGCACTTTGTTCTGATTTAAACGTTTTATTTCTCACTTCACTGTAATGTACAGTTTCATTTTTGTAACTTTTAGCTGAAATGTTTCATTAAATCTGAGCTGATGTTGATATGAGTGTCTTTAACGTCTTAAAGCAATAAAATGCTACACATGGCTTTTCTTTGGTTAACTTTGTACATTTATTTATTTATGTTGATTTCAACAACTATTTAGTAAGGATTAAACACTTCGGAGCCGCATTAGACGGTTCTAACGCCCGACACAGTGTTGTTCCTCCTGCATTATAACGTCTAACGCGGCTCCTCGTTGTTTAATCCGCTTATACCAGGGTCCCACAAACCTAACATTTATAATAAATGTGTTTTTCATTGACTAAAGTCACTAAATCTGCCAGACTACGGGACTATTTTGTGTGGGTTATTAGCCGGTCACTGAAGGCTGGTCTCAGAGCGAGTCATTCTCCGCAGCTATTACGAGGATCTCAGTCAGGCTCAACGACACAATATCAGCACAGAATCACAACACAACAGGACTAACCCGGAAACACTTTTCCCTGGAAGTAAACACCGATATGCGGCACTCGTGGGCAGGAGTTATTTACCTTTTACGCTGTTTAACCTGAAGCTAAAGCTAGCTAGCTCAACCAGCTCAACTGTTTATGGAAACAGCTGCGGTGGAGTCGCTCACACCTGGGCCCCCCCAACTCAAACTTTTATGTTTGACTTTACTAATCCAGACAAATATGCTTCAATGCAGGATCATTTTATGTACGCCTGAAAATGATGAATAGCCTTAACCGTTTCCAATAGAAATGTAAAGCTCATATGTTATTAACAGTAGCTAACCTAGCTGCTCACTCTCCTCTACAAACATTTAGCAAACACTAAATCCATCTCATACGATCCTGTAATTCATGCAGTTCTTATGAAGAGTTTCGTGGCGCTAGGCTAGTGCAAGGCTAGTGCATGTCTATGGTATCAGCTAGCCTGCATTAAAAACAGTGTGATCCGCTCCACAGAGCACCTGAGGCAAATCACTTATAACACCAGACTAACCATATAAATGTTTGTGTCCATAGAATCATGTTTGGAATATAACTGACCTGCATCACATGAATGATCGCATTTTGAGGGACTATTTTCTAGCAGATCACTCCGCCGCTGCGTAGCTTATACAACCACAAAGCTGAAGCTGCTCAAATATAAGTTATTTTAAATTACTCTATGGACACAGACATGTATATGGTTAGTCTGGTGTTATAAGTGATTTGCCTCAGGTGCTCAGTGGAGCGGGTCACACTGGTAACCTCTTAACTCCCGCCTGAACCGAGAGGATTTTTTTCCATCATTTTTTTGTTGGTTATTCTACTCATTTTTGTACATTTTTGGTCATTTTTTCTCACTTTTTTGTCACATTTCCATCATTGTTTTCGTCTCAGTTTTGTTGCTATTTTCACAGCTTTTTTCCAGAAGCTTTTGGACTGGGGTAAAGCCAAACTGGAGAAAATGTGCTTGGTTCAGGTGGGAGTTAAGGGTTAAGTATTTTGCAAAAAAATCCATGAAGGTTTTTCATGTCATTCAATCTTTGTGCTTTTATTAGGTGTGTTTGAGATGCCATTGCGGCTCGCCTGGATGATCGGCGAGAGTAGCCGGTGCAACAGGGGGCGGAGAAAAAAGTCTGAAGCCAATCCGACCCTCCACATGCAGAGAACGACAGCCTCAGATCACGCAGCGTCTCGTTCAGATATCGCGTTCATTTAAAGTTTATCCTAAATAAAAGTCATTCACCCCCTGCTCTGTTTCCTTTACTCCAGAGACATCATTCTTCATCAGAGAAAACTTTCCCATTTGTTTGTTTGTTCAAGTTTGTGAGATAAATACGTCCTTTTAAATCATTAGTTTGTTCTGAAAAGCATCAAACATGAGCTCGATTTTAGGGGCGATGCATAACTTTAATAGTTTCAGTCATAGTTTATTTGTTCAGATCTAAAGAGGAGAGAGGAGGGGGCGAGGAGCACGTTTCTGATCACAGCAGACTCGTATCCAATCACCTGCGCGTGAGGACAGGTGGGTGTTTTCCCATCATGCACTGGGCTGAGGAGCCCCTGCAGTTGCCTCTGGAGAGATGCAGCGGCTGATCCAGTCGGCTGCTCTCGTTGGGGTCTCACGATCTTTCCGAGCCCCACGTGCCCGTGACATCAGAGCCTCTGGAGCAAGTCGGACAGAAATCTAACCGGCACCGAGCGTCTGCAGTCGGCTTTAAAACTGCGTCCGTCTGGCTCATCTCGAACACACCTATTGTTAGTTTTCACTTGTGTTGTAGCACTTTGAGATTTTCATGTAAAGTGCATTAGAAACTAGAAATGCGCCATTGCGATTGACTGCGGAAATGCGGGAAGCGAATGCAGAAATTGCATAAACTCTTCAAATTGCATAATCAAATTTGCATAAACTGGTAAAATGCATGAATGGGTTAATTTGCATAAATTATGTAAATTGCATAAACGCTTTAAAATGCATTAACTGGTTAAATCCCATAAAGTGGTTACTTTGCATAAATTATTAATGTTGCATAAACTTTTATATTCCATAAACTGGTCAAACTGTTGAAATGGCCTCAGTGCTTGATTGGCAGAAGCACAAATGGCTGAAAGGCCTGGAGTTTCCCCATTGGCTGGATTCCCCCATAAACACTAATGCAAACATTTCAAACTCCCGTATAAAAAAACTGGAAAACTGCAGAAGCCCAATTTTTTCTCAAAACCCACAAGTTGCAGAAGCTGAACATGCACAAAGTGCAGAAATTGCATAAAATGCAGAAAAAAGTGCAGAAAAGCATGGATTTGCAGCAGCCCCATTATAAGTCAATGGGAAAAATCTCCGACATTTTGGCCGATTGCGGAAAAACCGTAAGTTGCAGAAGTCCCAAAAGTAACAGCACCTTCTCCTCAACATGCGGAACATTTTGATGCATAACTTGCATAAATTGCACAAAGCATGAAGGTGCTGAAAGCTCTAGAAAATCGGGAAAAAGATGGAAGAGGAATAATAATAAAGAACATGAAAATCAATAATTGACTGCGGAAGAATTCCGCAGTCAATCAATTAAAGGTATTTTTTGTAATTGTAATTGTACAGGCAGTAAATACTCACGAATACCACAAATGACTCCAGACATTCATTAACTGCATCTTTTATTCGACGTTTTCAAATGAGCCTTGGACCCGAAGTGAACAAAACGAAGACACGAGGACACGAGGACCCCCGAAACCCAGTCAGTGACGCTTAAGACAAACAGCTGGACACAAACATCTGGAACTCGCAGTTTTCACACATGATTTTTAATATTTCCTCACACTCTTTTACAAGGAATGCTTCTATAGTAGGAATGCCTTTTTGTGCAATTTCATAGCAATGTGTAATATACGGAAACATCACCTAAAAGTCGCGTTTTTTATCTCTTTTATTTCATTAATCTGTGCGTAAGACTTTAAAATGTTGGTCAGGTTATTTACGAGTGACTCTCTGTGGTCCAGGGGAACCTTTTTTTTGCAAAGTGCACTGGAATTTCCGCTCCTCCGTGATTGGCTGGAAGGCTGCCGTATTTACAGAAAAAGCCGCCTTCTCATTGGCTATTGGAGCTGAAGCTGAAGCTGCGATTGGCCGAGAATGAGGAAGTGTTTTTAAGGGGGGGAGGGTCAGTCGGGGGAAATGATTAAAGTGTAAAGAAAATGGAGCTGAAAATGAGGTGTTTTTTTTTTTTTTTTCCTTCTTATCCAGCGATTTCCGTGGCTGTGGTCACCAGCTTCTGCCCGTTCCAAACCGTCTTGAACTGTTCGGGAACCGGCGTCTCGATCTGCGGGGAGAGCGAAGGGTCAGAGGGTGCGAAGGGTTTAGAGGGTTAGAGGGAGCGAAGGGTTTAGAGGGAGTAGAGGGTTTAGAGGGAGCAGAGGGTTAGAGGGAGCAGAGGGTTTAGAGGGTTAGAGGGAGCAGAGGGTTTAGAGGGTTTAGAGGGAGCAGAGGGTTAGAGGGAGCAGAGGGTTTAGAGGGTTAGAGGGAGCAGAGGGTTAGAGGGAGCAGAGGGTTAGAGGGAGCAGAGGGTTTAGAGGGTTAGAGGGAGCAGAGGGTTAGAGGGAGCAGAGGGTTTAGAGGGTTAGAGGGAGCAGAGGGTTAGAGGGAGCAGAGGGTTTAGAGGGAGCAGAGGGTCAGAGGGAGTAGAGGGTCAGAGGGAGTAGAGGGTTTAGAGGGAGCAGAGGGTTTAGAGGGAGTAGAGGGTTAGAGGGTTTAGAGGGAGCAGAGGGTTTAGAGGGAGTAGAGGGTTAGAGGGAGCAGAGGGTTAGAGGGAGCAGAGGGTTTAGAGGGAGCAGAGGGTCAGAGGGAGTAGAGGGTCAGAGGGAGTAGAGGGTTTAGAGGGAGCAGAGGGTTTAGAGGGAGTAGAGGGTTAGAGGGAGCAGAGGGTTTAGAGCAGACCTGGGCAAAGTACGGCCCGCGGGCCACATCCGGCCCGCGAGATGATTCAGTCCGGCCCATAACTTGTAGGGCATAAATTCATAAGCATGTCAAAAAAAAAAGTAAGTCTCTAGCTCATTCCTGTGCGGAGTTATGATTTTTTTTTTATTATTACCAGAATGCTCACTCCAGCCACTAGGGGGCAGATTAAATAAGAATAAAAGTAAAGAATTCCACAGGTGTCCAGCAAAGGGCACTGGCATAATAAGATATAAGGATATAAACAACACATTGTGTGACTTGCAAGTGGGATATGGACAGTCTGCCCCTGGGCAGCTGTGGCTACAATAGTAGCTTACTACCACGGAGTGCGGAGTGAATGAATATTGACTACAAAGTAGCAGAGACTTGTGACACAGGCTTGTAAAGTGTAAGCCGTTTTTATGAGGCTACAGTCCTGCCAGGCTCATCATTATAGATTTATTGAAAAAAAGTCCTCAATGTATTTTCCCAATCAAAACATTTTTTTTATTTTGGAGCTTTTGTTCATGGACCCCGGCGATACACTCCCGATATATTATACTTATATCCCGATATAAGTTTGTGTTATTGTTGGTGCGGCTCTCCAACTCAATTCAGGCTCCTCATGTGGCCCCTTATGAAAATGAACTGCCCACCCCTGGTTTAGAGGGAGTAGAGGGTTTAGAGGGAGCAGAGGGTTTAGAGGGAGCAGAGGGTTTAGAGGGAGCAGAGGGTTAGAGGGAGCAGAGGGTTAGAGGGAGCAGAGGGTTTAGAGGGAGCAGAGGGTTTAGAGGGAGCAGAGGGTTTAGAGGGAGCAGAGGGTTAGAGGGAGCAGAGGGTTTAGATGGAGCAGAGGGTTTAGAGGGAGCAGAGGGTTTAGAGGGAGCAGAGGGTTAGATGGAGCAGAGGGTTTAGAGGGAGCAGAGGGTTTAGAGGGAGCAGAGGGTTTAGAGGGTTAGAGGGAGCAGAGGGTTAGATGGAGCAGAGGGTTTAGAGGGAGCAGAGGGTTTAGAGGGAGCAGAGGGTTAGATGGAGCAGAGGGTTTAGAGGGAGCAGAGGGTTTAGAGGGAGCAGAGGGTTTAGAGGGAGCAGAGGGTTAGATGGAGCAGAGGGTTTAGAGGGAGCAGAGGGTTTAGAGGGAGTAGAGGGTTTAGAGGGAGCAGAGGGTTTAGAGGGAGCAGAGGGTTAGATGGAGCAGAGGGTTTAGATGGAGCAGAGGGTTTAGAGGGAGCAGAGGGTTTAGAGGGAGCAGAGGGTTAGATGGAGCAGAGGGTTTAGAGGGAGCAGAGGGTTAGATGGAGCAGAGGGTTTAGAGGGAGTAGAGGGTTTAGAGGGAGTAGAGGGTTTAGAGGGAGCGAAGGGGTTAGAGGGAGCAGAGGGGTTAGAGGGAGCAGAGGGTTTAGAGGGAGCAGAGGGTTAGATGGAGCAGAGGGTTTAGAGGGAGCAGAGGGTTAGATGGAGCAGAGGGTTTAGAGGGAGTAGAGGGTTTAGAGGGAGCAGAGGGTTTAGAGGGAGCAGAGGGTTTAGAGGGAGTAGAGGGTTTAGAGGGAGCGAAGGGGTTAGAGGGAGTAGAGGGGTTAGAGGGAGCAGAGGGTTAGATGGAGCAGAGGGTTTAGAGGGAGTAGAGGGTTTAGAGGGAGCAGAGGGTTTAGAGGGAGCAGAGGGTTAGAGGGAGCAGAGGGTTAGATGGAGCAGAGGGTTAGAGGGAGCAGAGGGTTTAGAGGGAGCAGAGGGTTAGAGGGAGCAGAGGGTTTAGAGGGAGCAGAGGGTTTAGAGGGAGCAGAGGGTTTAGAGGGAGCAGAGGGTTAGAGGGAGCAGAGGGTTTAGAGGGAGCAGAGGGTTTAGAGGGAGCAGAGGGTTTAGAGGGAGCAGAGGGGTTAGAGGGAGCAGAGGGTTTAGAGGGAGCAGAGGGTTTAGAGGGAGCAGAGGGTTTAGAGGGAGCAGAGGGTTTAGAGGGAGCAGAGGGTTTAGAGGGAGCAGAGGGGTTAGAGGGAGCAGAGGGTTTAGAGGGAGCAGAGGGTTTAGAGGGAGCAGAGGGTTTAGAGGGAGCAGAGGGTTAGAGGGAGCAGAGGGTTTAGAGGGAGCAGAGGGTTAGAGGGAGCAGAGGGTTAGAGGGAGCAGAGGGTTAGAGGGAGCAGAGGGTTAGAGGGAGCAGAGGGTTAGAGGGAGCAGAGGGTTAGAGGGAGCAGAGGGTTAGAGGGAGCAGAGGGTTAGAGGGAGCAGAGGGTTTAGAGGGAGCAGAGGGTTTAGAGGGAGCAGAGGGTTTAGAGGGAGCAGAGGGTTTAGAGGGAGCAGAGGGTTTAGAGGGAGCAGAGGGTTTAGAGGGAGCAGAGGGTTTAGAGGGAGCAGAGGGTTTAGAGGGAGTAGAGGGTTAGAGGGAGCAGAGGGTTTAGAGGGAGTAGAGGGTTAGAGGGAGCAGAGGGTTTAGAGGGAGCAGAGGGTTTAGAGGGAGTAGAGGGTTTAGAGGGAGTAGAGGGTTAGAGGGAGCAGAGGGTTTAGAGGGAGTAGAGGGTTAGAGGGAGCAGAGGGTTTAGAGGGAGTAGAGGGTTAGAGGGAGCAGAGGGTTTAGAGGGAGCAGAGGGTTTAGAGGGAGCAGAGGGTTTAGAGGGAGCAGAGGGTTTAGAGGGAGCAGAGGGTTTACAGTAGGGATGTCACGGTTACCGGTGTAGCGTTAAACCCAGGTAAAAATGTTGACAATAATAATTACCGTCTTGTTTTTGAAAAAATATTTTACCGCGGTGGATTACGGCGCCCGCGGTTTAGGCAGAGTGAGCCTCATGAGGCGCCGTCTCAGCTGCTGAAGCTGCCGCAGGCGCCTCTGTAGCTACAAACAAAACTTTCTGGAAGCTGGAATCATGTCCGACACGACAGCGCAGGATCAGCCTCAGAGACCGAGCCTGAAGTCTGGACATGTTTTGTGTATTTTAAGAAGCTGAAGGACAGTTGATGGAGACAGTTTTCCTGTTTGTGGAACGTGCAGGAAAAAGTGTCTCTAAAGGCATGGATCCATTAGGCTAAAGCAGTGTTTTTCAACCACTGTGCCGTGAGATATTGTCTGGTGAGCCTTGGAAAATTATCCAATTTCACCTAGTTGTTTTTTGAAAACAAATTCATTGTTAATGTATCGTTTTCGAGTGTCTGTGCTTCTAGAGTAGAGTAACCATGTAATAAATACTCCATATCAGGTCGCTAATTTCTTTGAAACAAGAGAATTAGTGACGCATGGATGCGACAGGTGGCGGTGACTGTGGCATTGTGGGTAGTGAGACTATACGGTGTTCCTATTCAAGACACTTTGATGTGAACGACTGAATATAGGCTACAGGGTTACATTTTTTAATATTTTCTGCTGGTGGTGCCTCGGATTTTTTCAATGAAAAAAATGAATTTGTGTCACATTTTTGTTGATTTTTTGCCACATTTTTGTTGAACTTTTGTCGCATTTTTGTTGAATTTGTGTCACATTTTAGTTGAGTTTGTGTCACATTTTAGTTGAATTTGTGTCGCATTTTTGTTGAATTTTTGTCGCATTTTAGTTGAATTTGTGTCACATTTTTGTTGAATTTTTGTCGCATTTTAGTTGAATTTGTGTCACATTTTAGTTGAATTTTTGTCGCATTTTTGTTGAATTTTTGTCGCATTTTAGTTGAATTTTTGTCACATTTTGTTGAATTTTTGTCACATTTTTGTTGAATTTTTGTCGCATTTTAGTTGAATTTTTGTCACATTTTGTTGAATTTTTGTCACATTTTTGTTGAATTTTTGTCGCATTTTTGTTGAATTTTTGTCACATTTTTGTTGAATTTTTGTCACATTTTTGTTGAATTTTTGTCACATTTTGTTGAATTTTTGTCACATTTTTGTTGAATTTTTGCCACATTTTTGTTGAATTTTTGCCACATTTTTGTTGAATTTTAATCTTGTTCAAAAATATTCTTCGTTTCTAGCGCTATAAATGGTACACGAAATACCCTCACACACATCGTTATCGTTCCTTTACTTTGATGTGAAAAGTTGCACTTTTGATAAGGCTTTGTCTGTATTTTTTTTTAAATGTAATAAGCTACTGTTAAACTTTTTAAAACTATTTCAGTTAGTGCAGGACTATCAACACACATTAAATAAAATACCGCGGTACCGAAAACCGTGATAATTTTGGTCACAATAACCGTGAGGTAAAATTTTCATACCGTGACAGCCCTAGTTTAGAGGGAGCAGAGGGTTTAGAGGGAGCAGAGGGTTTAGAGGGTTAGAGGGTTTAGAGGGAGCAGAGGGTTTAGAGGGAGCAGAGGGTTTAGAGGGAGCAGAGGGTTAGAGGGTTAGAGGGTTTAGAGGTTTTAGAGGGAGCAGAGGAAGTGGGGGGTTTAGACAGAGCGGAGGGTCAGCAGCACTCACGAAATCGCCGTCGTCTTTGGGCACCAGGATGTTCATCTCGGAGCTCTTGGCGCTGACGATTTCGCAGCTCATCGACTCTTTGCTCAGGTAAACGTGGCACCCGTCTGTCTTGTTGATGGAGATGGTCGGGACTTTGCCCAGCACCTGAAACAGGAAGTTATTTATGACAGAACACATGGAAGTGGGTCGAAACTCCCGTGGTTGTGGATCCCGGTTCCTCACCTGAACTTTGACGTCTTTGGAGTTGATGATCTCCACGATTCCGACGACGTTGTCAAACACCAAACCCATCTTCTTGCAGTTGTCTGAAACACGGGGAGAAGAGAGCGGTTAAGGCCTCGCCCCGGGGCCGAGCGGCGGGTTCCTCGTGCCGTTACTGACCGACGGTAATGGAGTTGATCTTGCCCTTCACCGTCAGCGTGCTCTGGTTGCACTTGAAAGCATAAACCACCTGCCTCAGCTCCGTGTCGCTGATCACCAGGTCCGTGGCGTTCTGCTGGTTCTCCTGCAGCGGCAAAACACAAACGCTTCAATCCCAACGGCCACAAACAGAGGAATATACGAACACCTGGGCCGCACACACACTACTGCATTAAAGCTAGCAAAGTCCATGTAAATTTAACGGTGCTTCTTCATTGAATATGCTTTAACCTGATGACTCCCACCTGAACGGATCCCATTTTCTCCAGTTTGGCTTTACCCTAATCAAAAAGCTTCTTGGGAAAAGAGCACCAAAACAGCCACAAAAAATAAGAAAACAAGGATGTAAACACAACAAAAAAAGTGTCAAAAGCTCAACCAAAAAGTGACAGAATTTTTGTCACATTTTTGTTGAATTTTTGTTGAATTTTTGTTGAATTTTTGTTGAATTTTTGTTGAATTTTTGTCGCATTTTTGTTGAATTTTTGTCGCATTTTTGTTGAATTTTTGTCGCATTTTTGTTGAAAATTTGTCACATTTTAGTTGAACTTTTGTCGCATTTTTGTTGAATTTTTGTCGCATTTTTGTTGAATTTTTGTCACTTTTTTGTTGATTTTTTGCCACATTTTTGTTGATTTTTTGTCGCATTTTTGTTGAATTTTTGTCACTTTTTTGTTGAATTTTTGTCACATTTTGTTGAATTTTTGTCACATTTTGTTGAATTTTTGTCGCATTTTTGTTGATTTTTTGCCACATTTTGTTGAATTTTTGTCACATTTTTGTTGAATTTTTGTCACATTTTTGTTGAATTTTTGTTGAATTTTTGTCACATTTTTGTTGAATTTTTGTCACATTTTTGTTGAATTTTTGTCACATTTTAGTTGAATTTTTGTCACATTTTAGTTGAATTTTTGTCACATTTTGTTGAATTTTTGTCACATTTTAGTTGAATTTTTGTCACATTTTAGTTGAATTTTTGTCACATTTTTGTTGATTTTTTGTCACATTTTTGTTGATTTTTTGTCACATTTTTGTTGATTTTTTGTCACATTTTTGTAGAATTTTTGTCACATTTTGTTGAATTTTTGTCACATTTTTGTAGAATTTTTGTCACATTTTGTTGAATTTTTGTCACATTTTTGTAGAATTTTTCTCACATTTTGTTGAATTTTTGTCACATTTTAGTTGAATTTTTGTCGCATTTTAGTTGAATTTTTGTCGCATTTTAGTTGAATTTTTGTCACATTTTAGTTGAATTTTTGTCACATTTTTGTTGAATTTTTGTCACATTTTTGTTGATTTTTTGTCACATTTTTGTTGATTTTGTGTCACATTTTTGTTGATTTTGTGTCACATTTTTGTTGATTTTTTGTCACATTTTTGTTGATTTTTTGTCACATTTTTGTTGATTTTTTGTCACATTTTTGTTGATTTTTTGTCACATTTTTGTTGATTTTTTGTCACATTTTTGTTGAATTTTTGTCACATTTTTGTTGAATTTTGTCACATTTTTGTTGAATTTTTGTCACATTTTTGTTGAATTTTTGTCACATTTTTGTTGAATTTTTGTCACATTTTAGTTGAATTTTTGTCGCATTTTAGTTGAATTTTTGTCACATTTTTGTGGATTTTTTGTCACATTTTTGTTGAATTTTTGTTACATTTTTGTTGAATTTTTGTCACATTTTTGCTGAATTTTTGTCACTTTTTTGTTGAATTTTTGTCACTTTTTTGTTGAATTTTTGTCACATTTTTGTTGAATTTTTGTCACATTTTTGTTGATTTTTTGTCACATTTTTGTTGAATTTTTGTCACATTTTAGTTGAATTTTTGTCACATTTTAGTTGAATTTTTGTCATATTTTAGTTGAATTTTTGTCGCATTTTAGTTGAATTTTTGTCACATTTTTGTGGATTTTTTGTCACATTTTCGTTGAATTTTTGTCACATTTTTGTTGAATTTTTGTTACATTTTTGTTGAATTTTTGTCACATTTTTGCTGAATTTTTGTCACTTTTTTGTTGAATTTTTGTCACTTTTTTGTTGAATTTTTGTCACATTTTTGTTGAATTTTTGTCACTTTTTTGTTGAATTTTTGTCACATTTTTGTTGCGTTTACATCCTTGCTTTCTTTTTTGTGGCTATTTGTGTTTTTTCCCAAGAAGCTTTTTGATTAGGGTAAAGCCAAACTGGAGAAAATGGGATCCGTTCAGGTGGGAGTTAAGAGGTTAAAGGGTTAAGAGGTTCATTAAAGCTGCAGTACCTCCATTCTTCCGTTGAAAGTTGAGGTAGTCGAGTAAAACAAACTAAACTCGTTTCTAGCTCTCTCAGACCCTTGAGTTCATCAGAAGCTCGTCTCAGTCGGAGTTCATAGCGAGACCGAGTTAAGAAGTGATCCTTTTTTTTTGTTTTTCCAGATTTCTCACCACTTTCCACTTCTTTCCGTCGAGCTCCAGGATGGGGGGCAGCGTCTTCGCGGGGGCAGCTGCGGCCGCCGGTTTGGGGGCCGCGGAGAAGGGCTTGGGCCCCGTGCGGACGGGACCCCCCGCCCCCCTCAGACCCGGGTTCTTATGGGTCTTCTGGTCGTCGTCCACGTGTTTCAGGCCTGAGGAGAAAAAAACATCACAGATTAAAAACAGCAGAGGCTCCGAGAGGCCGGTGCATCATCCTGTGGGTGATGTTCCTAAAGCGGGGGCTCATTTTAACCCCTTAACTCCCACCTGAACCGAGCACATTTTCTCCAGTTTGGCTTTACCCCAATCCAAAAGCTTCTGGAAAAAAGCTGTGAAAATAGCAACAAAACTGAGACGAAAACAATGATGGAAATGTGACAAAAAAAGTGACGAAAAATGGATGAAAAAGTGGCAAAAATATGACAAAAATGTGAGAAAAAAATTGACAAAAATGTAGCAAGAAAATGATAAAAATTTGATTAAAAAATTGACCAAAACATTACAAAAAAATGTGACAAAAATGTGACAAAATGTTATTTTTTTTTGTGTCACATTTTTGTATTTTTTTGTCCAATTTTTATCACATTTTTGTAATTTTTTCGTCACTTCTTGTAACATTTGTCATATTTTCATCAAAAATGTGATAAAAAAATGACGAAAAAATGAGAAAAATGTGACAAAAAATGACCAAAATGTAGCAGGAAAACGACAAAAATTTGATTAAAAAAATTGACTTTTTTTCTTTTTAAAATGACAAAAAAATGACAAAAATGTAATAAAAAAATGACCAAAAAATGACAAAAAATGTGACGAAAAATGACAAAAATGTGATAAAAAATGTAACCGAAAAATAAAAAAAATTGACAAAAAATTACAATAAAATGACAAAAAAATGTGATAAAAAAAATTATGAAAATATGACAAAAATGTGACAAAAAATTACAAAAATGTAGCAGGAAAATGACAAAACATTTAAAAAAAAGTGACAAAAAAAGACAAAAATTTGATAAAAATTTGACCAAAAAAAAAGACAAAAAAAGTGACAACAATGAGTTGAACACCCAACAAAAAAATGATGGAAAAAAATTCTGATGACGTGAGGAAAAAGATCCTCTCGGTTCAGGCGGGAGTTAAAGGAATAGGCCACCGTTTTTACATACTGAGATATGTTCTTACCTCACTTTAGCCAAGTTAATATATCCCCGTCTGGTCTTTGTCCGTGCGCTCTGCCAGGCAAACGGAGCACATACGCAGCCTCTCCCACATGTCACATAGCTCCGAAAAAGCTCACGATAGAAGCTACCAAGCTCTTCCACGTGTTCCCTATTTAAATAAAGTTACGTGAAGTGTTTTCATGCGAAGTATATTTACACAGAAATGTAACGTGTCGATTTTATAAGCAAATAAAAAGGGGGACTATATTGTGAGGCGTAATGATACGAGGAGCAAAACGTCCGCGCAGTAACTCCTAAAGACTTCCCCGCTCACTTCCGTCAATAACCTTTAGGAGTTACTGCGCGGACGTTTTGCTCCTCGTATCATTACGCCTCACAATATAGTCCCCCTTTTTATTTGCTTATAAAATCGACACGTTACATTTCTGTGTAAATATACTTCGCATGAAAACACTTTACGTAACTTTATTTAAATAGGGAACACGTGGAAGAGCTTGGTAGCTTCTATCGTGAGCTTTTTTGGAGCTATATGACATGTGGGAGAGGCTGCGTATGTGCTCCGTTTGCCTGGCAGAGCGCACGGACAAAGACCAGACGGGGATATATTAACTTGGCTAAAGTGAGGTAAGAGCATATCTCAGTATATAAAAACGGTGGCCTATTCCTTTAAGAGGCTTTCGGCTCATTCATTTATTTAGGCTTTACTATCACCAGAGGACGGAGGAGTTTGCAGAATTACACTAAGAGGTAAAATCAGTGGAATTTTTACCTTCTAAATGACATTACTGGAGTCATACTGACCGATAGTACATATTGTAAAACCCCCATATATCAGTCGACCTCTGCTTAATGACCTGAGGGCCGCATTCAGCCCCCGGGCCGTGCGTAAAGGAAACCTGAGGATCACCTTTAGTGATGTCGGCGCCCTTGTTGATGGAGGCGAACAGGGCGTTGCGAGTGTCCCCGGCACCGTCCCCGCATCCTCCAGAGCCCATGTCCAGACCGGGGGGAGGGGGTCCGGGCGGAGGGGGAGGAGGGGCCCCCCCACAGGGAGGCGGAGGAGGCGCAGCGGTCGAGGAGGCCGAGGCTACGGGACCCTGAGGGAGACGGAGAGACGGGAGTTTAACTCACAAGAGCCTTAGAAACAGGTGGAACAAGAGAAACGGCTTTTTAATCATAAAGTGGGAGGGGTCAGAGGTCAGATTTTAGACCGTTTCTCTCTCAACATCTTAGGATTAATGTTAAGTAAAAAAATTAGACCCAACCATTCCACTAAACTTTCTATGAATGTGCTTTGATCCAGCACTTTGAGACATTTAAAGTCTCAGGGACCCTTTGTAGGTGTTTTGGATTAATTTAAAGGGATATTTCAGGATTTTTGACATAGGGCCTCATTTCCTCGTTATCCAGAGTGTTGCTGATTTCTGGAGAAAGTTTTGTAATTCATGCAGTTCTTATGTTTGAAGAGTTTCGTGGCGCTAGGCTAGTGCAAGGCTAGTGCATGTCTATGGTATCAGCTAGCCTGCATTAAAAACAGTGTGACCCGCTCCACAGAGCACCTGAGGCAAATCACTTATAACACCAGACTAACCATATAAATGTCTGTGTCCATAAAATCATGTTTGGAATATAACTGACCTGCATCACATGAATCATCGCATTTTGAGGGACTATTTTCTAGCAGATCACTCCGCCGCTGCGTAGGTTATACCAGTGTTTTTAAACCTTTGTTGAGCCAAGGCACATTTTTTTCACTGAAATAATCACGAGGCACCACCAGCAGAAAATATTCTCGTCTTGGCTCGGAACACCGTACAGTCTCGCTCGCCACAAGGCCTCAATGCATCACTAATTCTCTTGTCTCAAAGAAATTAACAACCTGATATGGGGCTGCTCGATTATTGAAAAAATAATAATCACGATTATTTTTGTCATAATTGAAATCACGATTATTCAAACGATTATTTGTTGCCTTTAAAAAAAAACATCAAAAAAGTGACAAAAATCCAGCAAAAAGACAAAAATCCATCAAAAAAAGACAAAAATCCAGCAAAAAAGTGACAAAAATCCCAAAATTAAAAATTTGAAAAAAAAAAAAAACATAAAAAAAAAATTGAAAAAAAAAAAAAATTGAAAAAAAAAAAATGATAATTGATTTTTTGCGATTATGCCAATTTTGTAATCGTTTACTGTTGTAATCGAAATCGTAATCGAATTTCGATTAATTGCACAGCCCTAACCTGATATGGAAGAGGATAATATGGTCACTCTGCCGATCACTAGACCGCACAGACACTCAAAAACGGTACATTATTCGTGGATAATAATGCATTTGTTAAAAAAAAACAACAACTAGGTGAGATTGGATAATTTCCCAAGGGACACCAGACAATATCTCACGGCACAGTGGTTGAAAAACACTGGGTTACACAACCACGAAGCTGATGCTGCTCAAATATAAGGTATTTTAACCCCTTAACTCCCACCTGAACCGAGCACATTTTCTCCAGTTTGGCTTTACCCCAATCCAAAAGCTTCTGGAAAAAAGCTGTGAAAATAGCAACAAAACTGAGACGAAAACAATGATGGAAATGTGACAAAAAAGTGACGAAAAATGTATGAAAAATGTGACAAAAAAAAGACAAAAAAAAGACCAAAAAAAATGACAAAAATGTGACAAAATATGACGAAAAAATACAAAAATGTGATAAAAATGTGATAAAAATGTGATAAAATGTGACAAAAAACAAAACAAAAAATTGACCAAAAAAAAGGAAAAAACAAGACAAAAATTTGACAAAATATGACGAAAAAATGTATAAAAATTTACGAAAAAAATTACAAAAAATGTATAAAATGTGACAAAAAAATGACAAAAAAATTGACCAAAAAAAAGGAAAAAACAAGACAAAAATTTGACAAATTACAAAAATGTGATTAAAATTTGACAAAAAAAGAAAAAAGAAAAAAAAGTTGCAAAAAAATGACAAAAAAGTTACAAAAATGAGTTTAATCGAGCCAACAAAAAAATTATGGGAAAAAAATCTGATGACGTGAGGAAAAAGATCCTCTCGGTTCAGGCGGGAGTTAAGAGGTTAAATGCAAAATGGGTAAAATTACTCCATCTACACAGACATTTATATGGTTCGTCTGGTGTTATAAGTGATTTGCCTCAGGTGCTCTGTGGAGCGGGTCACACTGTTTTTAATGCAGGCTAGCTGATACCATAGACATGCACTAGCTTAGCACTAGCCTAGCGCCACGAAACTCTTCAAACATAAGAACTGCATGAATTACAAAAGAAAATATCTCCAGAAATCAGCAACACTCTGGATAACGAGTAAACGAGGCCCTATGTCAAACATCCTGAAACATCCCTTTAAGTTAAACCTATCAGCTGATGAAAGGAGACGCTGGAGACATCTGGACTCACGGTTTTGCTCCAGGTCAGGCCCGTGGTGTGATGGGCCTTGATGTACGTCTGCAGCTCGGTCCAGATGGAGTTGTAGGCCTTCACCCACTCCACGTGTGTCTTATCCCTGAGGCGGAGGCACAGCGGTTAGGTTTACAGCACACACACAGCCACTTTAATGGGAAACTGGCGTCTTACTTCTCCTTGTAGTCTTTGAGCACGCGGTTGGTGTAGAACACGCCGGCGTCCATCATCTCCTTCACGTACGGCCCGGGCTTTGGAGCCTGAGGAAGACACGTCCAAACTTTAGCAACACATGTGAAGCTTTGAGCAGAAACAGAGTCAATGACGGTTCAGGTTCCAGGGTTTGTTTTGTGTCTGTGGCCCCAGTACCCAGGACGCCATCGATAAAATCATCTGAAACCACAAAGGGACTGATGTTTAAGCTTTGGTGAACATGTTTCTATTGACAAGAGGCTGTAACTGTCGCTGTGCATTTAGACTTTCACTTCGCTGTTTCGCTGATTCTTGTGTTCGTTCGGGAGTTCTGGGTAAAATCGACTGAAAAAAAGATCCGGCTCTTTTCACAATTGAGATCGGGTTCAAATCGTTCACCTTAAAAAAGCCGCTCAGTTCTTTTGTTCAACATCTAATTCATTCCTGCCTGATTCATTGAGCTTTGAACCCAGAAAACAAGGTCCTTTGTCCTTCAGCGTCTCTCCTTAAAGGAACAGGCCACCGTTTTTACATACTGAGATATGTTCTTACCTGAGCTTTGACGAGTTCTTTAGGACCTGTCTGATCTTCCCCCGTGCTTTCAGTCACGTAAACACAGCGCAGACGGCGTTAGCATTTAGCCTCTCCCTCTCTCCTCTATAGCTCCAAAACAGGTCAAGATAGAAGCTACCAAGCTCTTCCACGTTTTCCCGATTTAAATATGGTTACGTGAAGTGTTCCACTACAAAGTATAATTACACAAAATTAAACAATGTGGATTTTCTAAGCGGATAAAAGGGGGAACTATATTGTAAGGCGTAATAATACCAGGAGTAATTTGGCATCCGCACAGTAAAGTGAAGATATTACTGCGCGGATTTCGAACTACTCCTGGTATTATTACGCCTTACAATATAGTTCCCCCTTTTATCCGCTCTATCTTGACCTGTTTTGGAGCTATAGAGGAGAGAGGGAGAGGCTAAATGCTAACTCCGTCTGCGCTGTGTTTACGTGACTGAAGGCACGGGGGAAGATCAGACAGGTCCTAAAGAACTCGTCAAAGCTCAGGTAAGAACATATCTCAGTATGTAAAAACAGTGGCCTTTTATTCCTTTAAGTCCAGGCTGAAAGGACACCTTTTTACTGCAGCCTATGGAGATGTAATTGTAACTAATGATTTGTTTTCTTGATTTTTATTGTGTTTTTACTATGCTTGGTGATACTGTGAGGCGCATTGAGTTGTCATGTACATGAAATGTGCCATACAAATAAACTTGCCGACTGGAGGAGACTGACTTTCTTTTTTAACCATGTCACAAGAAATTCACAAAAATGTGACAAAATAAATGACCAAAATGTGACCAAAAATGACAAAAATGTGATAAAAAAGAGAAAAAAAAATGTCAAAAAGTAGTAGTAGCAGTAATCTTCACTTTACTGTGCGGACGCCGAACTGCTCCTGGTATTATTACGCCTTACAATATAGTTCCCCCTTTTATCCGCCTAGAAAATCCACATTGTTTAATTTTGTGTAATTATACTTTGTAGTGTAACACTTCACGTAACCATATTTAAATAGGGAAAACGTGGAAGAGCTTGGTAGCTTCTATCTTGACCTGTTTTGGAGCTATAGTGGAGAGAGGGAGAGGCTAAATGCTAACGCCGTCTGTGCTGTGTTTACGTGACAAAAAGATGACTTTTTCCCACATTGTTGCCGCATTTTTTATCGCAAAAACTGACAAAAATGTGATGAAAATTTAGATGAAAAAGTGAGAGAAAAAAGGAACAAAAATATGACAAAAAATGACAAAAAAAACGATAAAAAAGTGACAGAAAAAGTGACAAAACCTGATGAAAAAATGTGATGAAAATGTTGATGGAAAAGTGATAAAAAAGGAACAAAAATGTGACAAAAAAGTGATAAAAAAAGATGACTTTTTCCCACATTGTAGCCGCGTTTTTGTCACTTTTTCGTCGCAAAAAATGACAAAAGTGAAGATTACAGCGCGGATTTCGAACTCCTCCTGGAATTATTACGCCTCACAATATAGTTCCCCCTTTTATCCGCTTAGAAAATCCACATTGTTTAATTTTGTGTAATTATACTTTGTAGTGGAACACTTCACGTAACCATATTTAAATAGGGAAAACGTGGAAGAGCTTGGTAGCTTCTATCTTGACCTGTTTTGGAGCTATAGAGGAGAGAGGGAGAGGCTAAATGCTAACGCCGTCTGCGCTGTGTTTACGTGACTGAAGGCACGGGGGAAGATCAGACAGGTCCTAAAGAACTCGTCAAAGCTCAGGTAAGAACATATCTCAGTGTGTAAAAACGGTGGCCTGTTCCTTTAAGTCTTTAGTGGCTGGTCTCCACACTGAGGAGGACTTCATTTAGATGTTTAAGTCTTTAGTGGCTGGTCTCCACACTCACTATGGCGATCCAGCCGAGGCAGGGCACGCTCTCGCTGACCGCCGACAGGTGGGTGAAGAGCGGAGAGCTGCGGTTCTTCTCACGGAAACCCTGAACCTGAGCCACGGCGTGGGAGACGTTCTGGATGATGCTCCCGAGCGCCGCCTGGAGGAACAAGCAGACGTTTACAGATGTGCTCCATAAAGAACAGGTGTTAGACGTGTGACTCACCTCGGAGGGTTTCTGGTGTGTGGAGGCGAGCACGAGCACCTGCCGGACGCTGGAGAAGCCCGTCTTCATCAGGTCGGCCTGAGGAGCCACCGCAGAGTTAAAAACACAGACTTTATCACAGCGTTACCGTCACACGCCTGGAACATACGTGTTTCTGGACGTC
The DNA here is from genome assembly GCF_951799975.1 of Gobius niger. Lineage (NCBI taxonomy): Eukaryota > Metazoa > Chordata > Actinopteri > Gobiiformes > Gobiidae > Gobius > Gobius niger. Next base: position 30,435,311 of record NC_136865.1, on the reverse strand, counting down.
TCCTCCGATCTTCTGACTCAGGGACAGATACTGGGCCACGGCTCCGCCCACCAGGCTGTCGTACGCCTCCACGAACGGCGCCACCGCTGCCGAAACAAGACACGCTGTAGGTCACATGACACCTTCACCTGATACCTTCACATGAGACCTTCACCAAATCAAAGTCTTAGCTTTCAAATGAGGTGGCAGAAGCAAGTCCGATTTCATGCTTTTTAATGCAGAAAGAAAATGCACATATTTCATTTTGTGAGATTTGCAAACATTTCATCAAACAGAGAAAAGAGAATTGGACAAAACGGGAACTGACATGTTTTAAATCATAGTCTGGTATTTGTGATGAGCTTATATCGTCAAAATGGCTTTTCAAATAAAGATGTGCCAGTTTGAATCCAATTTAACCTCTTAACTCCCGCCTGAACCGAGAGCATTTTCTCCAGTTCAGCTTTACCCAAGTCCTGTAGGCCAGTGTAACACCTCATTTGAAAGCTAAGATCTACAAAACTAAATTAATCTTTTTCCTCACGTCATCAGATTTTTTTCTTCATTTTTTGGGGGGTTTTCAACTAATTTTTGTAACTTTGTCACTTTTTGTCACATGTTAATCATTTTTTCCTCCTTTTTTTTGTCATTTTTTGTAAAGTTTTTTTGTGACGTTATTGCCACTTTTTCATAATTGTTTCGTCAATTTTTTGTACATTTTTCGTCATTTTTTGTCACTGTCGTTTTTTTGTCCTTTTTTGTCTGTTTTTTTTGGTCAATTTTTAGTCACATGTTCATCATTTTTTCATCAGTTTTTTGTCATTTTTTGTCACTTTGTCAATTTTCTGTGACATTTTTGTCATTTTTTCAGAAACTTTTGTACATTTTTCGGCATTTTTTGTCACTTTCATTTTTTTGGTCCTTTTTTATCCGTTTTTTAGAAAATTTTTAGTCACATGTTTATCATTTTTTGTAAAAAAAAAAACAAATCTTTGTCCTTTTGACAATTTTTTGTGACATTTTTGCCACTTTTTCATATTTTTTTCGTGATTTTTTTGTAAATTTTTCATCATTTTTTGTCAAATTTTGGTCAATTTTTTGTCTGTTTTTTGTCACATCTTTATCATTGTTTTCGTCTCAGTTTTGTCGCTATTTTCACAGCTTTTTTCCAGAAGCTTTTGGATTGGGGTAAAGCCAAACTGGAGAAAATGTGCTCGGTTCAGGTGGGAGTTAAGGGGTTAATGCTTTTTAATTATATATTTGTGTATATTTCTCCCGTCTTTAGCCGCTGCCGTCTCCCACAAAGGAAATGCCCATATTTGGACTACAGCGTATGTCGTGCTACACGTGGATACCAAACATGTCAGTATGGGTGATTAAATACAGACCAGGGAGACTCAGACATGATGAAGTTATTACTTGGTTATTATTGTTCCTGTGTGTTTGTGGCGCTCACCTCCGCCCCCGACGCCAGCTCCGCCTCCTCCTCCGCCTCCTCCGGACACAGACATGGACTCCAGACGCCCGACCGCCGCCTCCAGCCGAGCGACCAAACCCGACAACTCTGCCATGACTGTGGAGAAACACGGGGTCAGTGCGACGCAGAGGGACGACTTTAATTAAACCACAGGGGACACGAGAAACAATTAAAACAACTCACAAACACTCAATCGGAAACTTCACTCTGCAGATGAACGTATGTTACAGTCGAGAATATCAAAATCAATGTTGTTTATCCAGAGCAGTTATTCTTAAAGAGGGGGTGTTCTGCTTTTTTCAATCACATAGCACCAGTCTATATCACACTACAATGATGACAAACCTTCTGTTGGTCTGTAAATGCAGTAAATTAGAATAACTGCCTTGTATAAAATGTCTCTCTCAAAATGGCTGTAGTGAATGTCTTGAAATAGGCCTCTGTCTCTTTAAGAACCTCTGAGCCTTTCCGACACGCCCCCTCCACACACTGAGGAGCAGTGGTTGGTTACTCGGCTGGTGACGAAAGCTCGGAGGCGTCTCCAGGAGGTGGGGGCGTTCCTAGGAGGACTCAGGCAAACCTATCCCTAAAATGGCCGCCATCAGAGTTTTTACAGATTACTCAGAAATACGTGAATGTGCCAAGGCAACACTTCAGGCATGTTTTTAACAACTTAACTCTCACCTGAGCCGAGCACATTTTCTCCAGTTTGGCTTTACCCCAATCCAAAAAAAAAAAGGCAAAAAATGACAAAAAAGACAAAAAATTGACAGACAAAAAAAGGCAAAAAATGACACAAAAATGACAAAAAAGGCAAAAAATGACAAAGACAAAAAAATGACCAAAAAAAAAAAATGTGACCAAAAAAATGTGACAAAAAAAATATTAAAAAAGCCAAAAAAAAGACCAAAAAAAGACCAAAAAAAGACAAAAAAAGACAAAAAAAAGACCAAAAAAAGACAAAAAAAGACAAAAAAAAGACAAAAAAATTGACAAAAAAAAGCCAAAAAATGACAGACAAAAAAAGGACCAAAAAAATTACTAAAAATGTGACCAAACAAATGTGACAAAAAAAATATTAAAAAAATGACAAAAAAAGACAAAAAAAATTACAAAAAATAGACAAAAGACAAAAAAATGACCAAAAAAAGGGACCAAACAAATGTGACCAAAAAATGTGACAAAAAATATATAAAAAATGACAAAAAAAGACAAAAAAATGACAAAAAAATTTACAAAAAAATTACAAAAAATGTGACAAAAAAAAGACAAAAAAGTTACAAAAATGAGTTGAATACCCCCCCCCCCCCCCAAAAAAAGATGGAAAAAAATCTGGAAAAGCTTCTGGAAAAAAGGTGTGAAAATAGCAACAAAACTGAGACGAAAACAAGGATGAAAATGTGAAAAAAGTGAGAAAAAATGTACAAAAAAATAACAAAAAAGGGAGAAAAATTTGACAAAAAAGTGACAAAAAAGTGACAAAAAAGTGACGAAAATTTGACAAAAGTGAGACGACTGCCCAACAAAAAAAGTGATGAAAAAAAATCTGATGATGTGAGGAAAACAATCTATTTAGTTTTGTAGGTCTTAGCTTTCAAATGAGGCGTTACACTGGCCTACAGGACTTGGGTAAAACTGGAGAAAATGCTCTCGGTTCAGGCGGGAGTTAAGAGGTTAATGAGGGAATGACATAATAACATGATGTAAAGCTTGAAAAAGTCGATTTTGCATAACACCACCCCTTTAAATCGTCCCCCATATATTCATTTCAGTATAATCTCCTTTACCACAGTAGGACCTTTAACAGGATCAGTTTAACGGAGTCACTTTGAGCTCAGACGGAGATTACGTTACGACCGGGCGCTCCTCGGCTTCAAAAACACTTCGTTAATACAATACAGACAAAGGAGAGCGAGCTTTGGTTAAGAGGAGGGATGGGAAACCAGTTTGAAGGGAAATGTTAGGCAGGAGCTTCTCTGCAATGCCAAAACATGGGGGAAAAATAGGGGGAATTGTATAAAAGAAAAAAAAAGTCATATGGTTTAAACACAAGCACGTTTAAAGCTCTTGTTTATTGTGCATGTTTTAGGTTTGATGAAAGAGACTGAAGGAGAATCCAGGAACTTGAACAGGGACGAGGCCGGACTAAGTGTTACCCAACAGTAACAGAAGTTCTCCAAATACCTTCAGTGCGAGTCCGGACCCGTCACTGAGGAACATTCTTCCTGTCGTTACACAAACCTGACGTCCTAAAGGGTTCACTCACATTTACTTTTGGCACAGACTGAGACAAAATGAAAAAAATAAAAAAATAAATCTGTGACATAAAGTAGGTAAAACTCGTAGATTAGGTAGATTTGTGGATGACAAAACTGTTAAATTACAGATATAACTCGTCCACAAGATAAACATGTTTGTGTGAATTTAAAATAAAGTTTATCTAAAATGTTCAGTTTATTATGAATATACAGCAAAAACATTTACACATTCATTCATGGAATAATGCATATTCATAAACGGGACACCCTTGAAGCAACATGTCAAGAAACAAGAAGCCCAGAAAGCCCTTCTTATATAATAAGGAACAAAACGATCAAGCTCCGCCCCCTCCTCCTGATTGGACCTGACAGGCTGGTTCACAGGAAAAGCTCGTCTCATTGGTTCGACACGGGAGGAGACTACACTATATATTACAAAAACGATCACTTTAATGTACAAAATGTTATTTTTCCATGGAATACTTTAATGTTTTATTTTTGACACCTAAATTGCATTAAACACGTTAGAACTACATTTCCCATGAGGCACCAATGCTGCTGCGGACGCGAGAACATCAACATCAGACGGGGAAGGAGATGCGGCGCTTCTGCAGACGACTTATCAACTTTATTCAACAGAGAAACTAAACTAAAAGCATCGACTGAGAGAGGAGCTTCTGAAACAGGTGGAGACGTCAGAACACGAGGGAGCTGTTCAGCTAAACATGAGCTGGAAAAGTTACAGCAGCAGCAGGACAAATATTTACCTTTAGGACTTTGCAAAGTGAACACATTGTATTATTATTAAAAGCGTCACAACAGTAAAGTGAGGAGCCTTTTCTCTCAGAGCTACATTATCAGGTCAATGAATTTAATCTTTATTAAGGACACATGTGCGACACATGATCCAGAGTTACATTAAAAATAAAGAATATGGAAATGTATTAAAATACTGCAAATAATTACAGCAACATTGACAGTAAAAAACATAAGCCCATCAGTTCAAGGCCAGAGGTCAGAGGTCAGTGACTCCACATTATTTCCATGAGCTGAATCTGAGCTGATCTCAGACACTCCAGAGTCTGGAAAAGTGTCCGAGTCGACACATTCATGGATGTATTTATTATCTGACTGACCGGGTCACTGAAAATGAACACAGAACAAAACAAGTTTGAAGCTGATGCTTTTTGCTGGTGCTCATGATCAGCTCCAGTCCCTGGTCGGGCTTTTCTGCACTAACTTAAACTGACATTTGTTGTACATTTTGCATTTCTTTAACAGGCTCACGGACAGAAACTGGACCTCTAGAAGCTTAAGCATGTGCAGATAGGTAATGCACAGTCTATTTTAAGTTATATTATAGCAAACAATAAAACGTTTCTTAATCATAATTGACTTAATACAAAAGGCTTCGTCTGTTGCCCCCGACCAACACTGGGTTTGCATTTTTGGCCCCCGGTCCAAATGAGTTCGAGACCCCTGCTTTAGAGTCAGTTTTGTTGGTATGAAAAGGTCTACAATGATATAGTTAAGTTGTTTTCCTGCTTTTTTATTGATCGAGTTAAGTTATTGGGGCAAAGATTGTACGGCTACAACTCAAGCCTTTGCACCTTTTACACTTTCACTTCTTCTGTTTCCTCAAACCAAACCCTTTTATCCAAATGAGTTCGTTCTTGTCTTTTGTCTTCACATGCAAATCCCCACTGCAGGTTTTTGCATGGAGTTGCCGACAAAGCCACAAAAAGGAAACGAGTTTAAACTTCTGGCCACAACATTTATAGGTTCCCTGGAGAAATCCTTAATAAAACTTTTCTTCCACCACAAAACATCCTCCTGTCCCAAAAGCATTTCTAAAAATACCAAACAACTAAAGCAACACTTTGACCCACGAGTCCCAGAGTGACTTCCTGGTTTGAGCTGCAGTGACTCAGAGTGAAGGGAGTGGTCCGTGGATGAGGCGAAGGGAGAAAAACTAGCCTCCGGGGAATAACTCTGGCTGAGCGACGAGTGTGGCTGAGTGACGAGTGTGGGGGGAGAAACTTTCTGCTCAAAAGGAAAAACAACTTAAGTACAGGACGGTAGTTTTGAGGAATAAAAGTTGGAGCTTTGTGTTGGTCGTCCGGAGTCATAACTGGGGCTGGGGAATAAAAACCTCTTAAAGGAATAGGCCACCGTTTTTACATACTGAGATATGCTCTTACCTCACTTTAGCCGAGGCGTAATGATACGAGGAGTAAAACGTCCGCGCAGTAACTCCTAAAGGTTATTGACGGAAGTGAGCGGGGGAAGTCTTTAGGAGTTACTGCGCGGACGTTTTACTCCTCGTATCATTACGCCTCACAATATAGTCCCCCTTTTTATTTGCTTATAAAATCGACATGCTACATTTCTGTGTAAATATACTTCGCATGAAAACACTTCACGTAACTTTATTGAAATAGGAAACACGTGGAAGAGCTTGGTAGCTTCTATCGTGAGCTTTTTTGGAGCTATGTGACATGTGGGAGAGGCTGCGTATGTGCTCCGTTTGTATGACAGAGCGCACGGACAAAGACCAGACGGGGATATATTAACACGTCTAAAGTGAGGTAAGAGCATATCTCAGTATGTAAAAACGGTGGCCTATTCCTTTAACTCCCGCCTGAACCGAGAGGTTCTTTTTCCTCACGTCATCAGATTTTTTTTCCAGCATTTTTTGTTGGGTATTCAACTCATTTTTGTAATTTTGTGTCATTTCATTGTCAATTTTTTTTTTATCACATTTTTGTAATTTTTTTGTCACATTTTTGACATTTTTGTCAATTTAAAAAAAAAAAAATTAATCAAATTTTTATCAAATTTCTGTCAATTTTTTGGTCATTTTTTGTCCATTTTTTATCACATTTGTTATTTTTTTGTCACATTTCTGTCATTTTTTGTCACATTTTTGCAATTTTTTTGGCATCCGCACAGTAAAGTGAAGATTACTGCGCAGTAATCTTCACTTTACTGTGCGGATGCCAAACTACTCCTGGTATTATTACGCCTTACAATATAGTTCCCGCTTTTATCCGCTTAGAAAATCCACATTGTTTAATTTTGTGTAATTATACTTTGTAGTGTAACACTTCACGTAACCATATTTAAATAGGGAAAACGTGGAAGAGCCTGGTAGCTTCTATCTTGACCTGTTTTGGAGCTATAGAGGAGAGAGGGAGAGGCTAAATGCTAACGCCGTCTGCGCTGTGTTTACGTGACTGAAGGCACGGGGGAAGATCAGACAGGTCCTAAAGAACTCGTCAAAGCTCAGGTAAGAACATATCTCAGTGTGTAAAAACGGTGGCCTGTTCCTTTAAAGTTAATTTGCAGCTGAAACAATAATACTTGTGTTTTTGACAGACTTACGCGGTAAAAAATAGTCGAGCAATGTCGTTTTCCTTCCAGAAATTTAAATTCAAAGCAAAAAATTGTGGGAAAAGTGACTAAACTGGACACAAATCACATGTAGGGCAGAAAACCAACAAACTTAAAACACATTCCTACAGCGTAAATGACAAACTTTAGTCTAAAATGACAAAAGGCCAAACAAATAAGAGATTAAAAGGGTGAATAAACCTCGTCATAATTCGGACTTGGGCCTGAAATAACGAGAAACGCTGCTGCCCGTTCACAAAGCCCGGACAGTGGAGAGTTCGGCCGTGGCTTTCATGGACATCAGCCGCCGCCAGTCAAGAACAATGCGGCTATAGAGTCTGAAACGCCAGAACTAATGCGTCACATAGAAAAATGTACCACGCATAGCTGGCTTTTACCATCATGCACCACTGCAACCACTGAAGATGGACGTGTGCGTGCGTATTAACAATTATTAGAAACAACTCCAGTGTTTTTAAATGAGACGTCATTCGCCTCCGTTTTGTTTGTAAATTCACTCATTAAACCCCTTAACTCCCACCTGGACCGAGCACATTTTCTCCAGTTTGCCTTTACCCCAATCCAAAAGCTTCTGGAAAAAAGGTGTGAAAATAGTGACAGAACTGAGACGAAAACAATGATGGAAATGTGACAAAAAAGTGAGAAAACATTGGCAAAAAAGTGACGAAAAATTGATGAAAAAGTGGGGAAAATGTCACAAAAATGTCACAAGAAATTGACAAAAATATGACAAAAATGTGACAAAAATGTGACAAAGGGAATGACAAAAAATTTATAAAAAACGGACGAAAAAATGACAAAAATGTGACAAAAAAATGACAAAAAATGACCAAAAAAATGACAAAAAATGTATAAAAAATGACAAAAAATGACACAAATATGTGACAAAAGAAATGAAAAAAATGTATAAAAAACTGACCAAAAAATGACAAAATTATGACAAAAATGTGACAAAAAATAACAAAAATGACAAAAATATGACAAAAATGTGACAAAAAATGACAAAAAATGTATAAAAAAATGACGAAAAAATGACAAAAATGTGACAAAATGCTGCAAAAAATGACAAAAATGTGATAAGAAATTTGACAAAAAATAACTAAAATGACCAAAAAAATGACAAAAAGTTACAAAAATGAGTTGAAAAAATGATGGAAAAAAATCTGATGACGTGAGGAAAAAGATCCTCTCGGTTCAGGCGGGACTTAAGAGGTTAAAATTTCACTAGGATGTAATGATTATTTGCCTTCTAATCCAAGTTTGTGCCAGTTCCCAATCTTTAAGGAAATGCGTTTGGCAAGTTGTGACGTCACTGCTCTACTTCCTGGTCCGCAGATGTGCGAGAAACTACAAAAATCTCTTTAATACAATATCAATATTTCTGAAACTCAACAGAAAGTTACTGAACATACTTATTTATCAGGCCCATTAGCCAAAAATGCTGAACCTACTGCTATAAAACTAATATTTACCAAAATCAATACATCCGGGGGTTAGCGTAGATAAATGCTAACGCTACGCTAACCCCCGGAAGTAGTGACTTTAGTAAATATTACTTTTTTAGCAGTAGGTGCGGCATTTTTGGCTAAAGAGTCTCAGAAATAAGTAGGTTCAGTAACTCTGCACTGAGTTCCAGAAATATTGATTGTTGTTTTTTAAATGTTTATTTTTATTTTTTTCCACAAATTTGCCGGTCTGCTAGCATCTGGAAGCGGAAGTCGTGACGTCACACTTAATAAACTAGGGTTTTGACAGTGATCCAGTTCAGGGAATAGTGTTTTGTCGCATTATCTTACATTAAAAGAGTGATTCAGTGATGCATTTCACTAAAGCAGTGATTGTGGCTAAAGGTCAATTCATTTTATTGCCCATTTAATCGGTTTATGTGCAGATAAGGTGGGAATTTTCCTCCACAGAGCAGAAAACACGGAAGTAGGTTAGGCCTGGCGTCTGCTGTGCCTCGGGCAAATGTCAGGACACAATAACCCGCATGAACAGCACACGCTTTTCCGCACTTTTCTCATCATTTTACGAATAAGGTTTGATCTAATCTTCCACTGCTGCCTCTATATCGGCCCAGTCGACCTTAAGCTCCGGCGGATCAAGTTCAAGGGGCAGAGGCTAATGCGATAACCCGGCTGGCAGGCGCTTCCTTCGGCCGCTGATGCTAGCCGTTAGCCCGGGCTGCACCAGCCGGGGTGTATCTCCAACATTCGCACCCCCGACGAAAACCGGCTACACTTTGACAGATTCCACATCTCTCGTGATTAATAAAGCCGCAAACACGTTTCTTTTGTGAACCTATGCCTCAAACAAGCGGGTAAAACAATTCCCGCCTCGTAAAAAGTCCCCGTATCTCGTAAGAAACAACATTAGTGACGAGGACGCCACGGGGAGCAAAGTGTGTCAGACCACCTTCGCGACAATACAGGCTAAACAGACCTCCTAGTCTAATTCCGCCACCCATTTAATTGTTTACGCAGCAAGTCTAGCCTCTCCTGAGTCTATCATCTCCTCCCTGACGTTCGGTGTCTTCTTGTTTGGGCATTTCCTGGATCTTTTTTTTCTGCCTGTCACACACACACACACCCCTCCCTGACAGTGTTAGCAAACGCTGCACAAGTCTGCAGGAGAAAAAAAGACACATTTTAACAATCCCTCCACGCTCGCGTCAATAACCACGCACAGCAACGAAGCGTACTGATTAAAACCGCCCTGAAACGTGTCGCCAAGGCTGCAGCATCATCTTTAAATCGACACGCTGGGTTTTATTGCACGATGTCTGGTTGGAGTACCGTGGGTCGCTCCGCTTTACGCGCGTCACTTGCTCCCAAAAAAAACAACGAAATCCGCGCTTCTTACCTGCGAAACCGACCCGGGCAGTGATTGAGTCCTTCGTAAAGCTGCGGGGAGTGTGCAGGCTCGCCGTGAAAGCAGCAGCACTGGCTCGCTTCTTCCTGGATGAGTTTTTTTTTTTTTTTTACCCAGCTGACACCGCGCCGCGCCGGTTTCCGCCCTTCTGCCTCAGCGCGACCGATTCCTTCGCCATATAAGGGCCGTGCGCGGCGGAGGGAGCGGAAAAAAGTAGAAACTACACACTTTTCCAGCTCGTTTACGCTTCCCCTTTTTGGTTTATCTTAACGCTGCAAACCACGGACGTGACATAATGACATTTGGGTTTGCGCCTCAGGGCTGGGGGAACAGGCCCGTGCGTGTTTGTACGATTAAAGCCACACTGCGGAACATCCCGGGTCTTTACTGCTGCCTCAACAACTTGCAGGAGTGAAAACAGAAAAGCAAGAGGGTGACGAACGTGAGCCAGATGAGGATGGTGATGTGTATTCAAAAGCAAGGAGGCAACAGCTGGAGGAGTGCCAAAGCTAAAGACATTTGTAGAAGTAGTTTTTTCTTACAAATAATGATACATGAACAAATAAAAAAAGAAGTCAAGTAAAGGGGCCCGATGCAACTTTTTATGCAAAACAAAAGTTGTTCCTCACGTCCAGCATTTTTTTGTTGGGTATTCCAGTGTTTTTCAACCACTGTGCCGTGAGATGATAGGTGTGTTTGAGATGAGCCAGACGGACGCAGTTTTGACAGCCGACTGCAGACGCACGGTGCATGCCGGTTAGATTTCTGTCCGACTTGCTCCAGACGGGCTCTGATGTCACGGGCACGTGGGGCACGGAAAGATCGTGAGACCCCAACGAGAGCAGCCGACTTGATCAGCCGCTGCATCTCTCCAGAGGCAACTGCAGCGGCTCCACAGCCCCGTGCATGACGGGAAAACGCCCACCTGTCCGCGGCTCACGCTCAGGTGATTGGATACGAGTCTGCTGTGATCACAAACGTGCTCCTCGCCCCCTCCCCTCTCCTCTTTAGATCTGAACAAATAAACTATGAGTGAAACTATTCAAGTTATGCATCGCCCCCTAAAATAGAGCTCATGTCTGATGCTCTTACAGAACAAACTAATTATTTAAAAGGACGTATTTTATCTCACAAACTTGAACAAACAAACAAATGGGAAAGTTTTCTCTGATGAAGAATGATGTCTCTGGAGTAAAGGAAACAGAGCAGGAGGTGAATGACTTTTTATTTAGGATAAACTTTAAATGAACGCGATATCTGAACGAGACTCTGCGTGATCTGAGGCCTCTCTCGTTGTTCTCTGCATGTGGAGGGTCGGATTGAATTCAGACTTTTTTTCTCCGCCCCCGTTGCGCCGGCTACTCTCGCCGATCATCCAGGCGAGCCGCAGCGGCATCTTAAACACACCTATTGTCTGCTGTCCCTTGGGAAATTATCCAATCTCACCTAGTTTTTTTTTTTTTTTAAACAAATGCATTATCCACAAATAATGTAGCGTTTTCGAGTGTCTATGCTGTCTAGTGATCGGCAGAGTAACCATATTATCCTCTTCCATATCAGGTAGTTAATTTCTTTGAGACAAGAGAATTAGTGATGCATTGAGGCCTTGTGGCGAGCGAGACTATACGGTGGTCCTATTTAAGACACTTTGATGAGAACATTTTCTGCTGGTGGTGCCTCGTGATTATTTCAATGAAAAAAAATGTGCCTTGGCTCAACAAAGGTTGATAAACACTGGGGTATTCAACTCATTTTTGTAACTTTTTTGGTCATTTTTTTGTCAATTTTTTATTTTTGTAATTTTGTCAATTTGTTATACATTTTTTGTCATTTTTTTTATCACATTTTTGTAATCTTTTTTGGTCATTTTTTTTTGTACTTTTTTTTATGAATTTGTAATTTTTTTGTCACATTTTGGTCATTTTTTTAATCATCCATCCATTTTCTTCCGCTTTATCCGGGGCCGGGTCGCGGGGGCAGCAGCCTCAGCAGAGATGCCCAAACTTCCCGATCCACACACACCTCCTCCAGCTGTTCTGACCCCGAGGCGACACCAGGCCAGCTCGGAGACATAGTCCCACCACCGTGTCCTGGGTCTTCCACGAGGCCTTGTCCCACTAGGACATGCCTGGAACACCTCCCGCGGGAGGCGACCAGGAGGCATCCGGAACAGATGCCCGAGCCACCTCAGCTGGCTCATTTTTGTAATTTTTTTGTCACATTTGTCACATTTTTTTTGGTAAAATTTGTCATTTTTTTGTCAATTTCTTCCTTCATTTTTGTAATCTTTTGTCACATTTTGGTCATTTTTTTGTCCATTTTTTATCAATTTGTCACTTTTTGGTCACATTTCCATCATTGTTTTCGTCTCAGTTTTGTTGCTATTTTCACAGCTTTTTCCGAGAAGCTTTTGGATTGGGGTAAAGCCAAACTAGAGAAAATGTGCTCGGTTCAGGCGGGAGTTAAAGCCACACCGTGTAGGATTTTCACTTATAAATAAAATTGAAATACTAGCATTTATTTTATGATAGATTATTTCATCATTGGAAAAATACCTCATAAATGTACAAACAAACATGTGTTTTTGCTGTGAGCGGCTCAGCTCTCCTAAGACATGACTGAAACTTTACTAGGAGTGGGTACGTCTCCAGCTCGTCTCCATGGAGATGTTCACTAAGGTCAGCAGAATTTGAGATTTAAGTAGGTTAGTTCCTCATCCAAATCCATTCTTTGATTATTCACTGCAGTAATAGCATTTTCTGTGTTGAGCTGGTCATTAGCAGCATGTTTTGCACTGATGGCAACAGTATAGTCCAAAAAGTTACACAGTGTCCCTTTAAGGGGTAAAGAGGATCAGATTTACAATATAATAATTCATTACATTTAATCCTCCACAGAAACACTGGTATTTTGTAACAGCAAATACTTCAGTACTTTCACTGATGCCGTCTTTTGCTTTCATTGGAGTCTTATCTGTACTTTTACTCAAGTAACGGGTACTTTCACCAGCTCTGGGTGAATAAAAAACAACATGGACACAAGTAAAAACTGCCAGAATATTTACAGACATTTACAGAGATTAAAAAATACACAGCAAATATGCACAAAGGGAGAGAATATACAACAATTTCTTTTTGTTTAGTTTAAACTGAACATCATCAAAGTTGTAAAATAAGAAAACACAAAATGGTGGAATAAAAATCTCTTCTGTACACGTGGTCCGGCTGAGGTCACTCTGACGGTCCGCACAGAGTCGTGAGGCGGTTCTGCCGAGACAAAACAAACGTCTTTAGTCATGATAAGTTCAGGTTTCAGTTGCAGCTCAACATCAGAATAAAACGTCGCCTCGATCTTGGTCACATTTGAGACGTTAGAGTTACTTTTTATAATCATGATTCAAAGTAACATCAACACTTGATCTCAGGGTGTCTGCAGAGTCGGACAAGTCAAATTTAAGACTTTTTAAGACCTTTTTAACCTTTTAACTCCCACCTGAACTTGTTTTCTCCAAATTCTCCAAATCTAAAAGCTTCTTCAAAACAGAGGCAAAAATGACAGAAACGCAACAAAAAAGTGACACAAATCCAGCAAAAAAAGTGACACAAATCCAGCAAAAAAAATGACAAAAATTCAGCAAAAAAAATGACAAAAATTCAGCAAAAAGACCAAAAATCCAACAGAAAAAAGAAATAAATTCAGCAAAAAAAGTAACAAAAATCCAGCAAAAAAAGTGACAAAAATCCAGCAAAAAAAGTGACAAAAATCCAACAAAAAAAGACAAAAATCCAACAAAAAAGTGACAAAAATCCAGCAAAAAAAAGACAAAAATCCAACCAAAAAGTGACAAAAATCCAGCAAAAAAAGTAACAAAAATCCAGCAAAAAAGTAACAAAAATCCAGCAAAAAAAGTGACAAAAATCCAGCAAAAAAAGTGACAAAAATCCAACAAAAAAAGACAAAAATCCAACAAAAAAGTGACAAAAATCCAGCAAAAAAAGACAAAAATCCAACCAAAAAGTGACAAAAATCCAGCAAAAAAGTAACAAAAATCCAGCTAAAAAGTGACAAAAATCCAGCAAAAAAAGACAAAAATCCAACAACAAAAAAGACAAAAATCCAACAAAAAAGTGACAAAAATCCAGCAAAAAAAGACAAAATTCCAACAAAAAAGTGATAAAAATCCAGCAAAAAAGTAACAAAAATCCAGCAAAAAAGTGACAAAAATCCAGCAAAAAAAGTGACAAAAATCCAGCAAAAAAAGTGACAAAAATCCAACAAAAAAAGACAAAAATCCAACCAAAAAGTGACAAAAATCCAGCAAAAAAGTAACAAAAATCCAGCTAAAAAGTGACAAAAATCCAGCAAAAAAAGACAAAAATCCAACAACAAAAAAGACAAAAATCCAGCAAAAAAGTGACAAAAATCCAGCAAAAAAAGTAACAAAAATCCAGCAAAAAAAGTAACAAAAATCCAGAAAAAAAAGACAAAAATCCAGCAAAAAAGTGACAGAAGAGCAGCAAAAAGTAATAAAAAAGTGACAAAAACACATAAGGGAAATAAAAAGTGACGACAATGGCAAAGAGGAGAGAATGGATTTGGTTTTGGCGGGTGGTAAGAGGTTGAGACCACAAAATCTCAAAAATAAGACCTGTTTTTGAACGCGCAAAATCTAAATGGACTGTAAAGAAAATCACTGTCACAAAAATCCAAGTGTCAAACTGTTGTTTCTGATTTCACAGTGGGATGTACAAATGTAAGAACTTCATTTTTCACATTAGGCATTTTAACAACCATTCAACAACCTTATCCCATAAAAAGAATATTGAGATTGAATAATTACTCACAATTATCGACTGAATGAAAGAAAACAACAGATATTTAGTTTTTGTATTTAAAATGCTTTGTAATACTTGAGCTGGTAAAACATTCACTGTTTTTAAAAATAAAAGCAGCTTTTCCACTCGTTTGCAAAGAACAAAACACTGTCAACTTTACAACTAATTTATGATCATAATTATTATAATGATATTATTATTAGGCCAGAATCTAGTCTCGGTTTGATGTTTTCTAAACTTGTTTGTCAGATGTTTTGATGAACAAAGTGAGAAACGTGTTTCTAAAGTAACAGGACGTTCCCTTTCCTTCTGTCCCGGAGCAGAGGAGCGTTCGCTTTGTGTTTCCCAACATTTGGACAAACTTTATTGTGAATTATGCCGTTCATGACCTTGAGTTGGATATTTACAGCGAAGGATTATCTCCACGTTGTTTCATATTGGGCGTATCTTTCCCCCGACAGCAGCATTACGGATCCATCAGCGACACCTCGGTCATGTTCTGGATTCCTAAACTTCAGTGGTTTTTTTGAGTCCTTCTGCCTCGCTCGACTATCGCTGAGTTTACGTTGTTTGTGGCGGCGGCCAGAGCGTCAGCGTCGCTTCGCCCTCTCGAACCATGAGCGGCACCGGCTCCTCATCGCTGCTTCTCTGACTTTATTTGTCTACTTTATAACCCCTTAACTCCCACCTGAACCGAGCACATTCTCTCCAGTTTGGCTTTACCCCAATCCAAAAGCTTCTGGAAAAAAGCTGTGAAAATAGCAACAAAACAGACGAAAACAATGAAGGAAATGTGACAAAAAAGCGAGAAAACATTGACAAAAAGTGACGACAAATTGATGAAAAAGTGGCAAAAATATCACAAAAAATTACAAAAATGTGATTAAATACCCAACAAAAACATGATGGAAAAAAAATCTGATGACGTGAGGAAAAGGATCCTCTCGGTTCAGGCGGGAGTTAAGAGGTTAAACTAAATTGTGTGCAAATAATTGAGTCGTTGAACGTTAATTTTTAAGACCAGTTTACTGTGGATTTAAGATTTAGATTCTTGGGTTTTAGACTTTTTTAGACCCCGCGGACACCCTGTGATCTGCTAAACGAAAGCAGGACAAACAGACCTGCAGCTGCCGGATGCTCCTCAGAGCCGTCTCGTCCAGCAGAGACAAGTCCACGGACTCCATCTGACTCGCCAGGAGCTCGATGCTCTAAAAACAAACAAACAAACGTTACTGATTTCACTGTTCTCTTCCATCATCAGTGAACGGTGGAGAACAGGGTCTATCCTCACAAACCCCCACCTCTCCGTTGCCGATGGGGACGGTGATGACGACCTCGTGGTTGCCGGCGGCGACGGGCGACCCGTTCACCGAGATGCTGTAGACGCGCTCCTTGTGTCGGGGGACTCTGACGGCCGGGGTCTTCGGGAGTCTGCGGGACGGGGGGGGGGAACGTGTCATCAAAACTACAAAGACTTCATCGAGTTCCCGTTGCTCATGTTTTGTTTTTTCACCTTGGGTCAAAGCGCGGGGTGACGAGGGGGGTGGAGCCAATCATCAACGAGGAGTCCATCATGGTCCGGGCCGGAGTCACCAGAGGCTTCCTGTTCGACCTGAAACAGTTCATACCAGCTTTAACTTAGCGTTTATTTGATAACGACACTTATTAAAACGGTCATCAAAGTGGGACGTTTAGTTTATGTGCTGGTAAATGGACAATAATTCTATGTTTGCCCCAAAGCATAAACAGTCGGGATAGCAAGAGGTCACAGAATATCTAACCCATGATTGTACAATGAGAGTGGATTATATATTAGTCTACACTTGTACAACACTATTCTCTTAGACCAGGGTTGGGCAACTTCTGCTAAGAACCTGTGGCCCTCAGGATGTTCTTTATGATTTTGAAGATGATATTATGACTCAAATGAGATCAAATGCCTGTGAATACTCTCAAAATGTGTGAAATACAGTCAATTCTGTGTAAAATCTTCAAACAGAACCTGAATGATACCTTTTTCGATACCTATACTAAAATATCTGTCGTTTAGAAACAGAAAACGGAACAAAAGTGTTTGGAAAATTTGCAAATTTACAATATCGGATTCATCTCCAATGGCAAGAAATGTGTGAAAAATGGGGAATCATTTGGGGGAAAATGTGGCTCAAAATAAGGAAAAACTGTGTGAAGAAATGGGACAAAAATAAATGGGGAATAGATTGAAAAAATTGGGGAAAACAACCAAGTCACTTCCTTTAATGCTGTCCCTTGACCAACAACATCAAAACAGTATTTTCCCCCCGGTAACTGCATTTAGATACCAGTAGAACCTAAACTTTTCTCCCGATACAAGACTAGTATCGTTTAATGGTCGCCCTAATCGTGTACAAACAACGCTGGCATTTGTAGAAAATGGTGCTTTACATTGGGCTAAAATTGGCAGGTCCGGCCCTTGGTCTTTATGCAATGAAGAAAATCAGCCTCCACCAAACAAACCTGCCGACCCCTGTCTTAGACGCTAGTGGGAACAGGGACAAAGGTATGAATGACTGCAGTACAATCAGACGTGGGCAGAGGAGCCACGATATTTACTCAAGAGTAAACAAGTAAACAAAATACCATAAAAATATAAATCATTATGAAGAATAAAGTAACAAAACAACACATAATACATATATTTTATGTTTAAATGAAGATTTGACAATTACCCCGTTACCCCCGCTTTAAAGCAATACTAAGGAACTCCCCTAGAGGCCATAAGCGCCACTGCAGGTGTCGGAGCAAGTCGCGTTTTTTTTACTCAGTAATTGTCCGTGAGAGTAAATACTACTGGAGATCATTTTTTTCACTCAAACTTGGCTGTAAATACTGTTTAAGTGGGGTATTTAGAAGCACATTTACCCAAGTCCTGTTGGAAAAAGTGAATACGTGGAATGTAGGGGAGAGTATTACAGCTAGATAGAGCTGAATATCCAAAATACAGTATGCAGACATTTATATCCACATATTGGATTCTATTTTGCCTATTCCTTTGATTAAGCCTCTATAAACCATAAGACACTTGCCACAGTTAATACCAAGCACTTTTAAAAGTCAATTAATGGCTATGTCGTGTAATAAATCAATATATGACAGACAAACAGTATATTTTTTGGTGCTAGCCCGCAGTTAGCCTGTTAGCTTCTTCTTTGTGATTCCATTAGTGTGTATTGGTGACTCTGACCCGGAGCAGGGAAGTTGTAAGTGTGTTTTTATGGCCAGAGACAACGGGGGCGATGAAAGACCCTCCAATCATCCCATTAACACTGGTATTATTTTTTTATTTATTGACCTTTATTTAACCAGGATAGTCCCGCTGAGATCAAGAATCTCTTTCGAGGGAGTCCTGGCCCCAGAGGGGAATCTATTGTACATGTTTTAGCGTACCCCCAGAGGGACGACGGAGAGGATGTATTAGGGTAAACAAGTTACTTAGTTCTGCTTTAACCGAGCGCATTTTCTACAGTTTGGCTTTACCCAAATCTAAAAGCTTCTTGAACAAAGCGTCAAAATAACGACGAAAACGAGGATGAAAAAACAATAAAAAGAGCCACAAAAACACGATTTAAAAGTGACAAAAACAACGAATAACGACAAAAACATGGAAACAAAATAGTCACGATCAGTTTCTTCGAGACATTACACTGGCCTGTAGTCGAGCAGCTTCTAGACTTGGTTAGAGTCGAACTGGAGATAAAGAGGTTAAAGGGACTATACGGAGTTTAAAAATGTTAAAATTATGTATTTTCCTCCACTCACATGTTCCTCCATGTCCGAATGTGAATGAGCTCAGACCTGTTCACCACAACTGCCTCTAAAAAAATCCTGCACTGTCACTCAGAAAGGTGTTACTTCAGGTATGCAGTTACACATATGACCTGAGGCGGCAGTAGTGAATATAAAATGGCTAACTTGCATCGAGTCTCCTTAAAACCAACAACACAAACATTCACTGACCTTCTGATGGTGGAGTTCTGCTTGTTGACCGACAGGGCCTTCGCTCTTTTGGACGTAGTGGGAGGTTTCTTCGTGGCTCTCGCCTAAATCACAAACACAAAGTTAACGTTAAGTATAAAGTCATTCAGTCGAGTCACAAACGCCTCACCTTTTTCACGGTGCCGGGGGGTTCGTCCTCTGAACTGGATTTGCCGCTGGCCTTTTTCTTTGAGGCTGTGGATTCGAAGGACAGGTCAGGTTAGCGGCGCGTCGTTATCGTTAAAGTGATCATATTGTGAAGCGTTTCTTTGATTAGAAGCTTTAAAGTGGGCGCTCACTTTTCTTGACCGACTGCAGGAGCACGGCGTGGTCCTCGGCCACCACGCTCTCCACCATCGCAGTTTGTTCTTGCCTCTGAAAAGATCCATTTAAAACTCTTATTTCAAAAACAACCAAGTCCAAGTCAGTGTGAGAGACATGTGTGAAGCGATCAGCCTCACCTTAGAATTATCCACTTCTGGAGACTTTGGCTTCTCTGCGTCTGGAAAGAAAAGGAACCAAACAAAAGGCTTTAGTCATGACTCCACGTTACAGAATAGTTAAAGCACTATTAGAACGTGATAAACAACAGACTGGAGATGCGTTAAAGATCTGACCTGTACCTGATTTTCTTCATGCAGGGTTAGGCAAGTTTTCTTAATGGAGGCCAATTTTTTTCATTGTAAAAAGACAGAGGGCCGAAGCCGCCAGTTTTAGGCCAAAGTAAAGCATCACACTGGAAAAATGATCATCTTAAATGAGAAAAATGACTTAAAATTGCTTGAAAAAAGGTTCTTTATTTTCAATTTGAGTCGGTTTGGACTAATCTAGGACAAAGATACAAATGCTGATGCCAATGGAACAAACATAAAACCCACTTTGAAATCAGACAAATGAACTTCTACTTTTAAAAAGATTTGTTTTTCACTTGAAATTATACAGTATAATCTGAGTTAAGAGAATAATGAGTTTTTTTAAGTTTTTTTTTTATTTATTACAACTTTAAAGTAAAAACATCGTTCCCAAAGGCATTGACGGCTGGGTTCATTAAAACATAACATCAAAGATCAGCCTCTTATCAATGTCCCATAATTTGTTTTTAAAACAGTCCAAAGTAGGACAGTCCCACAGTTCTGGAATTTTGTTTAATAACTTTTTTGCAAATAGGAATGGAGATCTGTCCAGTGCTCGACTCGTGGGGAACTCTATGCCCAGATGGAAGTGTTTTATTCCGTGTTTCAAAAGGAGTTCTTTTAATGGTTGGACACAGGGACAGGAGAGCCTTTGGTAGTAATCCTCGTAACAGCTTGTAGCCATAGCACAGAACTGCAAAGTTTCTCCTGTGTTTTAAAGGAGCCAGTTTGAGTTCTTCATAGTCCCCATCTGTAACTGGTTGCATGTAGGAGTGATGTAGTTTGATCCTAATGGCTCGGCGGTGGAGTTTTTCCAAGCGGTTAGTTTGTGTGACATTTAGAGCGGCCCAGACAGGTGATGCATATTCAAAATGAGGTAGAATGTAACATTTGCACAGTCTTGTTAATAGATTCTTGTCATTAACACAGAGGGAGAGTCTACGTTGTTCCATTGGCGATTTTTCATCTGATCTAAGACCAGACCAAATCTACTCAAACTTTGGATTGAATCTCTTAATTCAAGTAGGTTTCTGTCATTTCTTCTATAATTTTGTACTTATTTTTTTCCAGTGCACTTTCTACAAATGCCAGAGTTGTACATGATATGACCTAATTGGGTGCATTAACAGTATTTCTCCCATTTAACCTTAAAAATGTTAAAGTACTTTCTGATTTGAGTCATTATGTTTCTCAAAATCACCTTGAGGGCCAGAGGTTCTGTGCTGGAGGGCCGGATTTGGCCCTCGGGCCCGTCTTAATGCTTCAGTCAAACTTTTTAATGCCCAAATACTATATTTTGATGCCACAGACGCAGGGATTTGCAAACGTTTCATCTAACTGAGGGAAGAGAATTGGACAAAACTGGAAACTTTTGAACAAAAATGTGGTAAATTTCAGCCAAAACTGCAGCTGAACATGTTTTAGATCAGTGGTTCCCAAAGTGGGGCCGCAAGATGATTCAGAGACAATATATTCAACATTTCTGACATTGAATTGACAATGTGTTTTTGATTAAAAAGAGCAAACATTAGTGAAGTGAAGCCAAATATGAGTGTGTTAACAGTGAATGCACCTGTGCGTCTGTAAATCCACTGTTGCTCTGTCAAATTGTTGTTTTTATCATAGTTTATAGTTAATCTTCTTACGGATGCCCTTACAGTCTTATAGTTTAAAGTCTTTACAGTTTATTATTCATCTAAAGTTCTATGGTTTATGTTTCATGTTGCACGATTGACTGAAAGAAAGTCCTAGTTGTGAACCTGTTCATAACCAGGACAATAAAAAACTATTAGATTCTGCTCGTTCAGAATCTTGTTGCCATTTTAATTTTTAAATAGTGTTTGCTTCAAGACAAACTGCCTGCTACTAAAGTCTACTAAAAAAGGTACGTGTGTGACTTAAGAGCGACTCACTGAAGTGTTCGATCCAGTTCATTTGCCTGATGGCTTTGGGGAGTTTGATCAGAGCCATGTTATATCCGTTGTCCACATCCTTCAGCAGCTGGCTCAGCTTCTCCTTCAGCTGCCCGACGCGAGCTTTCACTGCAACCAGAGAGAAAAGTTAGTTAACAAGTCAGAGCATGTTTATTTACACACACAAGGCAACTCAATGACCCCGACAACACCCAAATAAAGGCAGACTTTTGGACATGCTTTCGGTAAATGTATTTTATTTCATTGATGTGTTGTGAACAAACAGTAAATGCATATAAATGTGACTTTTTGAATATGCGCCGTTTCAATAAGGCAGTTATTTGAGGAGCTACAAGGAATAAGAAGAGGAACTCGACGTCCCACATGAATAAGTCATTTACAAAGCAATATTTACAAACATCCTTTCTAATATTTGCACTGTCCAAAGCCAGTTTTACACCTGAAAAGCATTTACTAAATAATAACAAAAACTTACCCTCGCTATCAAAGTCCTCCAGAAAGGCTTCGAGCTTGGCCGTTTTCGGGTTGTTTTTCGCCCTTGTTGTCCTCTTCCTGGGAGCCATGGCTGGAAAAATGAAAACAAACCACATTACAGTACGAATTCTTGATCGACACCACAGTTCATCAAAAACAATCCATAGTTTCAGTGAAAAAATGTCACGCAACTGTGCAATGTTTACAACTGGGAGCTAACGGTTGCTAATGCTACTCTCGACGCTTTCTGACCCGTTTTGGTCTTTTTGCGGAGATTCCCTTGTTTTTTGGACCCATCAACGCAATCTATCTTTAGTATAATAGTTCACAATCTCCTATAAAGCGCATATATTCCAAACTAAGTACCTCTGTTTGTGTTTTGTCTTCTTTTCTTCTGATTTTCGGCCGCAGCACTTCCTGACGCTTCACGGAGGAGTTTTCAAATCTTGGCGCGAGGCGGGGCCAAAGGATGCGAAGAACCAATCAGATGTGACGTTTTCCTGTTACGACAAATGCATTAACTACGAGCTTCACGTTCCCACACGTATTTATTTATTGTAATGTAGACAACATATTATAAACAGTGTATTAAAACATAATGCAGGCAGATAGTTGACGTTTTATCCATATCTAACACTGATAGTAAAAAAACGTCAGATGCAAATAAATAAATAAAATGTTCCCAACGATCCAATTAAACGAACAACCGATCATTTTTATTCCAATCAGCAGGATTCAGATTGTTTAATAGTGAAATAATAAAGAACTTTTGTCTGCAAAGTAAAATAAACTCGCCGTGTTTGCTGAAAACCTGGTTGCCTTGACCAGCGGGCGCGATGTCGCAATGGTTCTTGGGATACGGAGTTTCTATAGTCAGGAAGTGAATGATGTCACAGCCTTGTACCTTTGCCTTTTCTTCAACATGTCGTCTTCTTTTTGGATTGAAATGAAACATTTTATGGTCACGAATCACTACATAGCTGATTAGCTTTTGCGGTGACGTTAAACTCTTAATATTTGAATTTTTGGAAAATCGACGGTCGTGTAGACAGAGATTTTTTGCTTCCGGAGCAACAAGACCGCAAGAGGCGGGACTGTGGAGCTCTATTCATATAGAACGACTTTGGGCAATTTGCTTTTGAGACATTTAAAGAGAAATAAGAGAAAACTCTCTCCAGTTTTGACAGTTGGTTTGTTTAAGTGCGTTAACGCGGCAACACAGCTCCCTCTGCTGCTGTTGTGTGAAGGCGACGACTGAGAATTTATTCAATTCAGACACAAAACAGGTAAGAAAATGTGATTCATTAGTTTCATGATGTTTTATCAGGTCGTTTAACACGTTTTTAAGGATTTGTTTTCATTATTGTCGGCCTTAATCATGATGAAGTTGAAGTTATAATCTCTGAGGAGCTAATGCTAATCGGCAGTTAGCTCGACAGAGAAACTTAAAGTGGGGGTATTAAGCAAAATCGACTTTTTCAAGCTTTACATCATGTTATTAAGTCATTCCCTCATTAAAACATGCCTGAAGTGTTGCCTTGGCACATTCACGTATTTTCGAGTAATCTGTAGAAACTCTGATGGCGGCCATTTTAGGGATAAAACGCCTGATTCCTTCAGGGAACGCCCTCGACCTCCAGGATACGCCTCCGACCTTTCGTCACCAGCCGAGTAACCAACCACTGCTCCTCAGCAGAACCCCCTCCCCGCAGTGTCTAGCCCTAAGATGTAAACAGAGTCTTCATGGAGGATTAGCTTCATGTGTTGTGAAACAGAGCCACAGCAGACTTTCACAAAGACACACATCAGTGTTTCTGTTACCGAAACACCCAGGATTCAAACCGGTGACAAGAACACTTATTTCAGTGTCTGGTTCTGCGCTGGGCCTTGATGATGCACAGAGCCTCCGGAGAAAGCTAATGCTAAGCTAAACCTCGAGTCATCACGTGAAAACGAGAGATATGCACAAATAAAGTCAATGAAACCACCACACACATAAAGAACCGTTTAACAATGATCACACACGGAGCCAGGCTTGTTGATTTGGAAGTTTATTGCTCACATTTCATCTACAATGGGTCATAGCCGAGTGGTTTTCTCCCGAGCTAACAAGCTAGCCGCGACAAGCTAACGGGAAAATTCACTGAATACAAGCAGCATATTATGCACTAAAAACGCCACTAAAACAGGCAACTGCTTGAAGCAGCCTTTATGATGACCACACACGGAGCCTGGCTTGTTGAGTTCGTAGTTTATTGCTCACATTTCATCTACAGTGAGTCGTAGCCGAGTGGTTTCTCCCGGAGCTAAGGCACTATTAGCCGCGACAAGCTAACAACCTTCACCTTCACAACATTCATTGAAAACAGGCAGCTTTTTCTGCACAAATAACGTCAATAAAGCAGCAACTACTCGAAGCAGCCTTTACGATGATCACACAATGAGCCTGGCTTTACACATTTGTGGTTTATTACAGACTTTTCATCAACAATGAGCTGTAGTCGATTATAACAAGCTAACGGGGTAACCTCGAAAAACCACTGTCCACCTGCACAGATAATGTCCGTCTTTTGAATGGTATGGGCTCCTGCAGATCCTGGTGTCGTCCATGGGGGTATAGTTACAGATCCATAGGGCATGGCAGTTGCAAAGAGAAGCCTCCAAACAGCAGTTATTTTTCAGGCAAGAGCCTCTTCCAAGCGTCCGGTGTGGAAGGTTCGTCTTTGAATCATATCCTGTGTGGCCATTGTTCACAAAGTGATAAACAGTAGCTCCTTTCCAACAATAAAAATTTAAATGCACCGATCGTAGTTTCAATACAGTTGAGAAAACGAGCGCAGTGTTGTTGTGATGCCACAGACAGCGTGTGGAGGGGGCGTGTCGGAAAGGGAGGTTCTTAAAGAGACAGGGGCCTATTTCAAGTCATTTGCTACTGCCATTTTGAAAGAGCAATTTTATACAAGGCGGTTATTCTAATTTACTGCATTGACAGACCAACAGAAGGTTTCGTCATCATTGTAGTGTGATATAGACTGGTGCTATGTGGCTGAAAAAAGCAGAATACTCCCTCTTTAACTGAAAATATGAGAAAGTCACATTTCTGTGGGCGCTTTATGGTCAGTCTACACAAATATATTTGGAAATGAAAGTGATGAATCTCCTCTTGTGTTTTGGGGACAGTTTAAATGTCAGCTTTAGCTCTATTTGACAGGAGAGTAACAGCCGCGGCTCATACATGTAAATGAGCAGCTGAAATCTCATAGTTTCCTCTGTCGTCTCTGTTTAGGGCCGTTTGTAAAAATGTTCAGAGCTTTTGTGAATGAGCGTCTGGCTGCGGCGGCTGGAGAGACACGTGCGCAGTTTGAAAGGACGAGAGCGGAGTGCGAGGAGGAACTACGTCGCTCCGAGGACGAGAACAAGAGGAAACAGCGGCTCCTGGAGCAGATACTGAGCCCGAGAGTCGTACTGGTCAGAGCGAGGGTCCAGACGCCCCCAACGAGGATTAAAGAGGAGCCAGAGGAGGAAGAGCTGCCAGTGTAGGCTCCAACACTTTCACACACGTCTAAGTCACAGTATTTTAAAGTTTATTTATATCTATACTAACTGAGGCCGGGCCTCACTAGTCTCCACATTTGATATTCAGAGAGTATGAGTTATTACAAAGAAATGTCCAGTATAGTCCCTATAACCCGTCACTCAGTATAGCTGTAGACCCGCAGTAAATAGACCAGTGGTTCCCAACCCATTCCAAAAACTATGGCCACTACAAATGTGTAAAATAATGAATGCTAAAAATAATTTCAAACAAACTGCAATTGGAGTGTTTGATGCACCCGTACTCCTTTCTTATAAACTACAACGACAATATGTTCAATAAACTCAGGGAATAGAATTCAAGAGACAGTGGAATATTCCTGGATAAATATTAGGGGTTCAGCTCTAACGGTTCGGTTCACGGTGCAGGACCCGCGGTTTGGAGCATCACGGTGCAAGTACAATCTAAAAAATAATAAGTTGTTTTTTATTAGACAGTATTTATATCCTTAGAATACAATTGGCAACGCTTTCAAAGCCGCTTTATAAAATGTAAAGAAATAATAGAAAAGAAATGGTACAGCAGCAAAGTTCAAAACAAAACAAAAACTCTACAGTGCAGTTTCAATTTCGCTTTCCGCACACGGAGGCTGAAGCTCTCGGAGCAGCGCGTTTCATTTGAAGCTCGTGTTTCTGCGTGTACTTTTTCCGGAGACAAAGCCTTGGAGACGGAATACGGCCAGGATTGGATCTTACGCATTTGTCTCCGCCTCTGACATTACGCAGCACTGGATCTATAATGAACCACAGCCTCGGTCACTGCAGGAGAAACTTAAACAAAGACACGCAGATGTGTTTTGGAGGATGTACCTGTACCTGTGCGGAGCGTCTGCAGCTGCAGTTTAGCGGTGAGTGACGATGACTCGGATCGCCCTGTTTGGATGAGCGCGCACATACACACGCACACGCACACGCACACGCACGGCAGTCAGATCTCGTGCACTCGCGTGGTTATGACGGCGGGTTGTCCTCGGGCAGCAGCACCGCGGTCCATATGGACCCCTGGCCAATGCCCGCGAGCGGAGGGACCGTCATGTGGGGGCCGCCCGCGGATTTTTGGGAAATAAACATGGCAAGTCTTATATAGCGCTTTTCCAGACGCTCAAAGTTGGTGTACAGTTTGATGCAGTATTCATTCACTCCATGATAAGCGAGGCAACCAGTCTGTGCACATCAGCCCCCACCACCAACCACGCACACACTCACTGCTGTCGCCAGGCTTCCTGGTGTTCCCAAACGGTCTCCCATCCCAGTCCTAACCAGGCCCTTCCCTGCTTAGCTTCAAAGTCGGTATGGGAAATAAACATGGCGGCGCCCATGGAGCTTATGGCGGCGCCCATTGAGTTTGCGGTTTCTATTATAGATCATGTTTCAGGTGTTTCCCAGAGTCCAGTGCTGTGAGCGTGAAGAGAGAAGAGCCCTCCCCGCTTCCACTGAGCCCGAGAGTCGTACTGGTCAGAGCGAGGGTCCAGACGCCCCCAACGAGGATTAAAGAGGAGCCAGAGGAGGAAGAGCTGCCAGTGTAGGCTCCAACACTTTCACACACGTCTAAGTCACAGTATTTTAAAGTTTATTTATATCTATATCATGTTTCAGGTGTTTCCTAGAGTCCAGTGCTGTGAGCGTGAAGAGAGAAGAGCCCTCCCCGCTTCCACAGAGACAAACTGAGCGCGGGAACATCAGCTCAGAGCCACATTTCCACTCAGAGACGGAGGGACACACCGAGCACTCGTCTGACTCTGACCACGATGACGACTGGGAACCTCCATTCAGCCGCTCAGACGCACAGATGGAGACAGAGGCTGAGGGAGAAAATCACCACCACCAGGTCCAGAGCAGAGACAGAAGCACCAAAGTCTCCGCCCAAAACAAGTCTGACCCAGAGACGAGCGCGACGGTCGACGACGGAGGAGAAGAGAAGAAGAAGCACCGCTGTCACGTTTGTCACAAGAGATTTAGTTTCAAATGTAGTTTAATAAAACACATTAGAGTGCACACAGGAGAGAAGCCTTACAGCTGTTTAACCTGTCAGAAAACATTTAACCAGAAGTCTACCCTAGTTAATCATAGAAGAACACACACAGGGGAGAAACCTTACAGCTGTGAGGTCTGTGAGATGAAATTTACACAGCTCTCTATCCTCACGAGGCATAGAAGAACACACACAGGGGAAAAACCACACGGCTGCACAATATGTCATAAAACCTTTACCAATAAGCGTAATCTAGAAACACACAGAAGAACACACACAGGGGAGAGGCCCTACAGTTGTTCCATTTGTGAGAAAAGATTTGCCAGAAAAGACTACCTCAAACAACACATGAAAACTCACTGAATCTGAAGCACAACACCGAACACTTTCATCAGCATGTCTATTTCTATAAATGTTTAATCCTCATTTGATCATATTTTACTGTTTAATGTTTTTCAGTTCTGATTTTAACCATTTTTCATTTTTGTTCAGATGTTTGTTTACATGTTCAGCTCAGTTTTGTTTCCATTGCCTTGTGAAGCAGTGATTTCTATTGTTTAAATCGACTTAACGCTGAAAATATGTTTTGAATTCTGCTTGTACAAACTTTCAAATTGCTTTTTTTCCTCTTAAAGACATTTGTCGCCTTAGAAATGACTGTAAATATGTTTAAATTATAATCTGAATATTCTGTTTACTGAAGCTCATTGTTCATCGTCTTGTTCCTTTTCCTTCTGTAAATAAAACACTGTAAAAACCTCATCTCTTTCGTCTGTTTTGTTTCACTGCAAAACTACATCACAAGAGCAGATACAGTTTCTAAATCATTCACCAAATAGAACCATGACACAGATGAATAATGTGGATTCCTTTTGTTTTGGCGGTGACAGAGCGAGTCGACACATCAGAACAAGATCAACTTTATTTGACGTTTTCCTTCGAGCTTCGACAAAGAAAAACACACATTTCAAATCCCTTCATTTCCCTCGATCGGATTGTGAAACAGAAACGATTCAGCGACGAAGACAAAGCTTCCGAGTGTCGAACGCAAACGGAGCTGACGAGTGTGCAGCGAAGAGGAGCGACTCTGAGCAAAGTCTGGATCAAACTCACTCTTTCTGATGTACAATATGTGCAAAAACAGTGGAAGAAGAGTCAGTTTCTTCATTTAAACGTTGGCCCTTTTGGTGCACTTGGTTTCCAGCCACGCACGGCCACAAATGACACTACACATAACAGTGAAAACACCGAAGCTGTGTTGTCGTCAGTGACAAGCCCGGTAAAGGTGAAGACAAATACTTAGAACGCAGTACTTAGAACACAGTTAAGACATGGACTGTAGGACCAAAGGAAAGGAAGATCACGCGCTGTCCGTTAGATGGAGGCAGCCAGCGTACAGGAGCGTCGTCAGAGCCTTAGGGCGACCAGGTGTAAGGCAAGAGACACTAAACCTCCATGTTTTTGGTTCCACCTCTCCTGTAACAGAGAAACGAAATGTTGAGAGCTTGAGAATATGTGGAACACTGAACAGAGACTTGAGACTGAAGCTGTTGAGACTCCTCAGGTGTGCAGTGCTGTGATAAAAGTCCCGCCTCTACCTCTGACATTTGCACTTCTACAGATAGCGTGTAAGAAGGCCTGTTCCGTTATTGTACCCAATGGCGCTGGCCGCTCTGCTTTATGACCACGACACTGGAGGCCGCCATTGCTGTAGTACCTCCATATCGCCACAAGGCCCCCATTGAAAAGCATTGGAGTGAACACTAGACTAGGCTCAATATTCCTCCTGTGATAACGCTGGGTTAGTCACAATTTAAGAAACCGGGCTGGTTTTCGTAAGAAGAATTTTAGAAATCTCGTACTTAATGAGGGTCGGACTGTTAGCATTGGAGCAGCGCGAGCTACACGTCACACAAGGGCGGAGTCTACGGTGAAGATCCCGCCCTTATGCCCTTTTTAGGAACATGCTTCGTCAGAGCTGGGGAGGCGGAGTCTGTAAATCCACCATGAATTCCCCCTCGACCGTGGTCATTATGGTAAACGGGGAGGAGTGAGCAGAAGACGTCCATTATTTTTTACAGTCTATGATTGTACCCCTTAGAGAGAGGTTAAAGGTCAATCTAACATATGAACAGTTGTTCATTTGGCGGGAGGATGTTGTGACTTATTTTCATTATTAGTTGTTTTACAAAATTGATTTACATGATTACAAGGTATTTCCAAATCTAAGGTATAGTAAAAAGGTCTTAAGTGCCAGATGGTTTTATTTTTAAGCAATGGAAGTGCTTTATTGTGAAGGGTAAAAAACAGGATATGTTCAGTTGCCTACGCCATCTTGAAAACAAAAAGAGTGAATCAGCAAAAGTTGTTGCCGCCGCTGTGTTTTGTTCAATAAAAACCTGAACAACAAAGTTCAGTGAAAACACCGAGCCTTCGTCAAGATTATAGAAGCTGTAACTACGTATCAGGGATTAAGTTTGAGTTTAATTGTTTTGTACAGCCCAATATCCCAACAGAAGTCGCCTCACAGGGCTGCAGGGTGATTAACACCCCGAGCAGTATCCAAAAAGGCCAACCCAGGAGAGGAACCTTCTGATTTTGCTAGTTCAAGTTCAAGTAAGAGGTCCCCTAGCTCTCTTAGTTTAATATTGTCTCTAGAGGTTGTTCTCGGAAAGTTCTCGATTTTCTTAAAGAGGGCGTGTTCGATTACCTCAGGTGCACCATAGGTTTCTTCTCGGCGCTGCCGCACCATTTTGAGAGCTGCAGTGATGCGGCTGATTTGGCCTGAACTGATTCTCTTTGCTTGTTCAGTGGACTTTGGTCTGAGCCATTTCAGGAGTAGATCTAGTTCTTCTTTGGGCGACAGGGATAAGCCTTTAGTGATGTCGTGGAACGAGGATTTCCAGCCACGATAGTTTTGTGGGTCGTCATCAAATGTCTGCATCGTGCCTGCCACAAGCTCACGTCTCATCAGACACTGAGCTGCATCATTCATGTCTGACGTCTGCTGAGCGTCGGGGTGAGATGGACTGAATGGCTGGTACTGATTGTTTACAGCTGGATATAAAGTGGGAGGATCGGGTGTTGATATGTAGTTGTAACTGTCTGGATTGTTGCTGCTGGGTTTTTAGATGAACATCAGAAGCATCAGGAAGGATTGGCTGAGGGTTGTCATTTATTATATCACCTTGGTAAAGGGGGTTGTGCTTGAGATTGGAGGTTGTGTCAACATTTGGATGTCTGGCAGGAAAACGTGACTGTCAATGTAGCGTTGAACTTGTTGTTTGGGGTCCACAAAGGTGTGGGATGGATGCTCTTGAGGGAGTGGTTGGAGTTCTTCATACTGAAGGGCTGCCTCTAGAATGTCTGCTTCTACTGCTGCAGCTGCTGCTTCTTTCTTTACCTTCAGTTTGTGTAGTTGAGCTTGGATTTGAGCCTGTTGCTTCATAGCTTCAGCTTCTTCTTCTGCATAGGCCAACTGCGCTTGTGCAGCCCCAGCTTTGGCTCGCGCTTTGAGAGCTGCAACGCTGATGACTGAGAAGACTTCCAGGATCCGGAGCAACCAGATTTTGACATGATGACTGGATGACTGTAGATTACAGCTTCTGGTGCCGCCTGCTGATAATAAGGCTCTTTACTGTTCTGTCCTCACGAGATGTAGAGTGTTTTCTCGATATGACAGACGGCGAACAGATGATTTTCTTTGTAATTCTCATTTTAAAGCTGTAACAAACACACAAAAACACAGCAATTAGAAATGTGTCCTTACAACATCTGCTTGTGCCTGAGCTAACAACAGTTACAACACAACAAAGTCTGCTAGCATGCTAACGTTTTTTACAGTATGAAAACTAATATTTAAACATGTTTACTTAAAATGAACGAATCAGAGCAGCTCACTCATCAACACAATGTATATCCACATAAAACAATGAAAACTTACAGCCTTATGTGGCCAAACGACGGTAAGAGGCGCCATGACATTTACAGCTCAACGTCCTCATCAGCAGAACCGCAGAAATAACACGCGCCACAAGAGGGCGCTATAAGCCAATGTAAAAAACACACTTATTCAAACGTGAAACACAAACTAACCATCACACCATTCATGTGATGTAGAATCCATGTGAAATATAACGTATCTGACTCGTATTTATCTATAAATATTCCACTGTCTCTGAGTTTGGTCTTTATCACAGAGATACTTTATTCCCGGAGTTTGTTGAACTTTTAGCAGATGTAGTCGCTCAATCTGCTGGTGTTCGGACACCGGGCTCTGACCGACTTTCGTCTCTGAGCTGACGCTGGAGTGACTTTTTTTCTTTCTTCCTTTTTTTGTGATGATAGTTTTAATTTTAATTTCAATTTCAAATAAAACGCCTGTAAAAGTGTCAAAACAGTCGTTCTATTTCATAAAATAAACGTTTGTAACAAAAAATAAATTCAGATAAAAAAAAAACGTATCCGCAGCCGCAGCGCGCGTGACGTCACGCTCCCTCTGCTGCCGTTGTGTGAAAACGACGACTGAGATTTCATTCAATTCAGACACAAAACAGGTAAGAAAATGTGATTCATTAGTTTCATAATGTTTTATCAGGTCGTTTAACACGTTTTTAAGGATTTGTTTTCATTATTGTCGGCCTTAATCCTGATGAAGTTGAAGTTAAAATCTCTGAGGAGCTAATGCTAATCGGCAGTTAGCTCGACAGAGAAACTTAACTGAAAATATGTGAAAGTCACATTTCTGTGGGCGCTTTATGGTCAGTCTACACAAATATATTTGAAAATGACAGTTATGAATCTCCTCTTGTGTTTTGGGGACAGTTTAACCTATTTTGATGTCCTCTGGCCTGGCTAAATTAAACAGTCACCTCTTCATATTAAAATTACTGTTAAAACAACAAACTTTGTCCAAATTGCTGATGTGAACCATCATAGGAATCAGGACAATAAGTAGTTTTTCTTTTTCTTTGTACATTTAGAAGGACATTGTGACATAAACATGTAAAAAGGTTCTGCAGTTGAACAATGTATTAAAAATGTAGTTTTTTATATAGAGAAAATTACACATAAACTGAAATATCTTTCCTGAAAATATACTTCATAGCACACACTCCAAACTGAGTACAGTTGTGACCTTACTGGTGCTCAGCACGTGTGCAACATCTCAGAAGTCTAGGTCCAAGTATGTTGGATTTGTAAACTTTTCAATGTTTTGGTGCTATATCTCATTAGCATCGTGCACAAACCCCTCCAAAGTGACAAATGTTATAAAAACAAAAATATTTTCACAAATTTGTCAAACAAAGTCCAGCAGCAACAACAAACCTCCCAGAAATGGACTAAATCAAAGCAAAATGAAGTGGGTCATTTCTTTTCCATATTTATCTCAGTGCACAAAGGTGCGTCAGTCACACCTTCCCCCGAAACAAAATGGCCGCCTTGTTTACTCAGAAAACAGCTTTTACACGTCTTCCTTCACTGTGGATCTGGACTATGGCAGATTGTTGGACAGAGACAATGAACCTCTACTCAGATGCACCACTGTCACCTGTGAAATCAATGGCCCTGTGGACATTTTAGACGAGTTTGTACCTAAATGCTAATGTGGCTAACGTGTGGCTAACGTGTGGCTAACATGTGGCTAACATGTGGCTAACATGCGGCTAACATGCGGCTAACGTGTGGCTAACGTGTGGCTAACATGTGGCTAACATGTGGCTAACGTGTGGCTAACGTGTGGCTAACGTGTGGCTAACATGTGGCTAACATGCGGCTAACGTGTGGCTAACGTGTGGCTAACATGCGGCTAACGTGTGGCTAACGTGTGGCTAACATGTGGCTAACGTGTGGCTAACATGCGGCTAACGTGTGGCTAACATGCGGCTAACGTGTGGCTAACGTGTGGCTAACATGTGGCTAACGTGTGGCTAACATGTGGCTAACATGTGGCTAACATGTGGCTAACATGTGGCTAACATGCGGCTAACGTGTGGCTAACATGCGGCTAACATGCGGCTAACGTGTGGCTAACGTGTGGCTAACATGTGGCTAACGTGTGGCTAACATGTGGCTAACATGTGGCTAACATGTGGCTAACATGCGGCTAACATGCGGCTAACGTGTGGCTAACGTGTGGCTAACGTGTGGCTAACATGTGGCTAACGTGTGGCTAACGTGTGGCTAACGTGTGGCTAACATGTGGCTAACGTGTGGCTAACGTGTGGCTAACATGTGGCTAACATGTGGCTAACATGCGGCTAACGTGTGGCTAACGTGTGGCTAACATGCGGCTAACGTGTGGCTAACATGCGGCTAACATGCGGCTAACATGCGGCTAACGTGTGGCTAACGTGTGGCTAACATGTGGCTAACGTGTGGCTAACATGTGGCTAACGTGCGGCTAACGTGTGGCTAACATGCGGCTAACATGCGGCTAACATGCGGCTAACGTGTGGCTAACGTGTGGCTAACATGTGGCTAACATGTGCTTCTGGCCTGCACTGAGCACTGCCAGCACAAATATCAATGGATTTCTTTGGGAAACGGCTCATTTTGAAGAGAATAGTCATGAGGATTAAAATAATGAGCCAAATTTTCCAGAAAGAGTATTTTGTTGAATTATATTTTACTTGAGTATTTTGGACCAAAAAATCCAGTCAACCTATGATTGGACCACAAATAATTTAATATGGATAAGAAATGCTTAATTGTAATGCTCGATTTTCATTATTTTTTTTTTATTTTTTTTCTGTCCTTAATTAATGTTTTGATTTGTGATGGTGTTCCATGACTGGAATAGATGTTTTGGTGAGAAGTGTCTGTTTAAAAATCTGTGCCACACGTCTATATTAGTTGAAATATAATTTGCCTGAATACTGTATGAAAGTAAATGGAACTGGAGTCAGTCCCTGATCAGGGACGGCCGTCCTGAACAGGTTAAATGTCAGCTTTAGCTCTATTTGACAGGAGAGCAACAGCCGCGGCTCATACATGTAAATGAGCAGCTGAAATCTCATAGTTTTCTCTGTCGTCTCTGTTTAGGGCCGTTTGTAAAAATGTTCAGAGCTTTTGTGAATGAGCGTCTGGCTGCGGCGGCTGGAGAGATGCGTGCGCAGTTTGAAAGGACGAGAGCGGAGTGCGAGGAGGAACTACGTCGCTCCGAGGACGAGAACAAGAGGAAACAGCGGCTCCTGGAGCAGATACTGAGCCCGAGAGTCGTACTGGTCAGAGCGAGGGTCCAGACGCCCCCAACGAGGATTAAAGAGGAGCCAGAGGAGGAAGAGCTGCCAGTGTAGGCTCCAACACTTTCACACCCGTCTAAGTCACAGTATTTTAAAGTTGATTTATATATATATCATGTTTCAGGTGTTTCCCAGAGTCCAGTGCTGTGAGCGTGAAGAGAGAAGAGCCCTCCCCGCTTCCACAGAGACAAACTGAGCGCGGGAACATCAGCTCAGAGCCACATTTCCACTCAGAGACGGAGGGACACACCGAGCACTCGTCTGACTCTGACCACGATGACGACTGGGAACCTCCATTCAGCCGCTCAGACGCACAGATGGAGACAGAGGCTGATGGAGAAAATCACCACCACCAGGTCCAGAGCAGAGACAGAAGCACCAAAGTCTCCGCCCAAAACAAGTCTGACCCAGAGACGAGCGCGACGGTCGACGACGGAGGAGAAGAGAAGAAGAAGCACCGCTGTCACGTTTGTCACAAGAGATTTAGTTTCAAATCTCATTTAATAACACACATTAGAGTGCACACAGGAGAGAAGCCTTTTAGTTGTTTAACCTGTGAGAAAACATTTAACCAGAAGTCTACCCTAGTTAATCATAGAAGAACACACACAGGGGAAAAACCACACGGCTGCACAATCTGTAATAAAACCTTTACCAATAAGCGTAATCTAGATTCACACAGAAGAAAACACACAGGGGAGAGGCCCTACAGTTGTTCTGTTTGTGAGAAAAGATTTGCCAGAAAAGACTCACTCACAAGACACATGAAAACTCATTGAATCTGAAGCACAACATCGAACACTTTCATCAGCATGTCTATTTCTATAAATGTTTAATCCTCATTTGATCAGATTTTACTGTTTAAAGTTCTTCAGTTCTGACTTTTATCGTTATTCAGTTTTGTTCAGATGTTTGTTTACATGCTCAGCTCAGTTTTGTTTCCATTGCCTTATGAAGCAGTGATTTCTATTGTTTAAATCGACTTAACGCTGAAAATCTGTTTTAAATTCTGCTTGTACAAACTTTCAAATTGCTTTTTTTCCTCTTAAAGACATTTGTCGCTTTAGAAATGACTGTAAATATGTTTAAATTATAATCTGAATATTCTGTTTACTGAAGCTCTTTGTTCATCGTCTTGTTCCTTTTCCTTTTGTAAATAAAACACTGTAAAAACCTCGTCTCTTTCGTCTGTTTTGTTTCACTGCAAAACTACATCACAAGAGCAGATACAGTTTCTAAATCATTCACCAAATAGAACCATGACACAGATGAATAATGTGGATTCCTTTTGTTTTGGCGGTGACAGAGCGAGTCGACACATCAGAACAAGATCAACTTTATTTGACGTTTTCCTTCGAGCTTCGACAAAGAAAAACACACATTTCAAATCCCTTCATTTCCCTCGATCCACTTTGCGAAACAGAAACAGTGACGAAGAAAAGCTTCCGAGTGTCGAACGCAAACGGAGCTGACGAGTGTGCAGCGAAGAGGAGCGACTCTGAGCAAAGTCTGGATCAAACTCACTCTTTCTGATGTACAATATGTGCAAAAACAGTGGAAGAAGAGTCAGTTTCTTCATTTAACCTCTGATCACCCGCCTGAACCCAATGCATTCTGTCCTCTTTGGCTGTTATATAGGCCTGTGTAACACTTCATTTGAAAGCTAAGACCCACAAAACTGATCTTTTTCCTCGTGTTGTTGCTGTGTTGTCCATCCATTTTCTTCCGCTTTATCCGGGGCCGGGTCGCGGGGGCAGCAGTCTCAGCAGAAATGCCCAGACTTCCCGATCCACACACACCTCCTCCAGCTGTTCTGGGGGGACCCCGAGGCGACACCAGGCCAGCTCGGAGACATAGTCCCACCACCGTGTCCTGGGTCTTCCACGAGGCCTTGTCCCACTAGGACATGCCTGGAACACCTCCCGCGGGAGGCGACCAGGAGGCATCCGAAACAGATGCCCGAGCCACCTCAGCTGCTCCTTTCGACGTGAAGGAGCAGCGACTCTACTCCGAGCTCCTCCCGGGTAACTGAGCTCCTCACCTGATCTTTTTTTTTAAGGGTGCGCCCAGCCACCCTGCGAAGGAAACTCATTTCAGCCGCTTGTATTCGCGATCTTGTCTTTCGGTCATGACCCAAATCTCATGACCATAGGTGAGGGCGGGAACGTAGATCGATCGGTAAATCGAGAGCTTTGCCCCGACTCAGCTCCCTCTTCACCACGACAGACCGATACAGCGACCGCATCACTGCTGACGCCGCACCGATCCGTCTGTCAATCTCACGCTCCATCCGTCCCCCACTCGTGAACAAGACCCCGAGATACTTGAACTCCTCCACTTGAGGTAAGGACTCCCCACCGACCTGTAGAGGGGAAGCACCTTTTTCCGGTGGAGAACCATGGCCTCGGATTTGGAGGTGCTGATCCTCATCCCGGCCGCTACACACTCGGCTGCAAACCGCCCCAGTGCGTGCTGAAGGTCCTGGTTCGTTGAAGCCATAAGAACAACATCATCCGCAAACAGCAGAGATGAGACTCTGAGGCTCCCAAACCGGACGCCCTCCGGCCCCTCCGGCCCCTCCGGCCCCTGGCTGCGCCTAGAAATTCTGTCCATAAAAGTAATGAACAGAACCGGTGACAAAGGGCAGCCCTGGCGGAGACCAACACGCACCGGGAACAGGTCTGACTTACTGCCGGCGATGCGAACCAAGCTCCTGCTGCGTCATACAGGGAACGGACAGCCCTTAGCAGAGGGCCCCGGACCCCATACTCCCGGAGCACCCCCCACAGGGCACCACGAGGGCCCCGGACCCCATACTCCCGGAGCACCCCCCACAGGGCACCACGAGGGCCCCGGACCCCATACTCCCGGAGCACCCCCCACAGGGCACCACGAGGGACACGGTTGAACGCTTTCTCCAGATCCACAAAACACATGTGGACTGGTTGGGCGAACTCCCACGAACCCTCGAGCACCCGACGGAGGGTATAGAGTTGGTCCAGTGTGCCACGACCAGGACGAAAACCGCATTGTTCCTCCTGGATCCGAGGTTCAACTATCGGCCGGATCCTCCTCTCCAGCACCCCGGAGTAGACCTTACCGGGGAGGCTGAGGAGGGTGATTCCCCTGTAATTGGAACACACCCTCCGATCCCCCTTCTTAAAGAGAGGGACCACCACCCCGGTCTGCCAATCCAGGGGCACTGTCCCCGACCGCCACGCGATGTTGCAGAGACGTGTCAGCCAAGACAGTCCTACAACATCCAGAGACTTAAGGTACTCAGGGCGAATCTCATCCACCCCCGGAGCCACCGAGGAGCTTTCTCACCACCTCGGTGACTTCAGCCCCGGTGATGGGCGAGCCCACCTCCGAGTCCTCAGCCTCTGCTTCCTCATTGGAAGACGTGACGACGGGATTGAGGAGGTCCTCGAAGTACTCCTTCCACCGCCCGACGACATCCCCAGTCGAGGTCAGCAGCCCCCCACCCGCACTGTAAACAGTGTGGGTGAAGCACTGCTTCCCCCTCCTGAGGCGCCGGACGGTTTGCCAGAATCTCTTCGAGGCCGACCGATAGTCTTCCTCCATGGCCTCCCCGAACTCCTCCCAGACCCGAGTTTTAGCCTCCGCGACCGCACGAGCTGCAGCACGCTTGGCCTGCCGGTACCTCTCAGCTGCCTCAGGAGTCCCACAAGTCAACAAGGCCAGGTAGGACTCCTTCTTCAGCTTGACGGCATCCCTTACTTCCAGGCGCCACCACCGGGTTCGGGGATTGCCGCCGCGACAGGCACCAGAGACCTTACGGCCACAACTACGAGCAGCCGCATCGACAATGGAGGAGGAGAACAGGGTCCACTCGGACTCCATGTAACTCCGGTGTCCATGTCCGGGGCCCATTTGACTTAAATCCGGCCTTGGTGACGTAACCCTGTGATAAACGCGGGGCCCCTGTACACTGATATAAATGTGGGCTATTTTGGAATTATATTGAAAATGATAATAAGAACTAAAAAGTAACACTTTAATAAGTCAGTTGTAAATATTTCATGATCCAAAACATCGTCTCAGTTTAAGCTGTTTTTCAGTTTATGCAACACAAAGTTATTAAAGGGAAAAAAATAAAATGGAAATATAGATTTTTTTAAACCGTTCAGCCTAAACTTAAACATCTCATTAGAGGAAGACGCGCTTTGATCTAGAAACCACAGGAGGGCGATATTTAGCCCAAAGATAAACGTCCAGATTGTGGTTTTGAAGCTTTTATGGATAAACAAGGCATTTTACAAACAGTTTTTGGGTCATTTCTGATTAAAGAGGACGTTCTCTGTCATTATAGACCAATATTCAGGCTCTGGAAATATTCACAGATCGAGCCAAATGAATCGTGTGTCGATGTAACATTCAGAAAAGTTTACATTCAACCGAAAGGGAAAACTAAACAAGTCACAATGAGATGTTTGAGGAAGAAGTTCGGGATAAAAAACCTTCATTTCTGGAGTAAACAAAGAGCGTCCAGAAAGTGTCCAGTGATTCAGACAAACGTTAACTGTGCGGAAACAGAAGAATCAAAGTGATGAAAACACAAACAAAGCAAAGTGACAGAAACAGTTTGGCTGCAGACTCCACCGGTCACGATCAGAACCAGAGCAGAGTTTCAATGTAGGATTTGATTTGTGACGAAAAGTCTTCTTTCCTCTCGACTTTGGTTCAGTGCGAGCTGGAAATGAGTTTGTTCTCTCCTGCAAACTCACATGTCAGGCTTCATCAGACTAAACCAGGTCTAAACCAGGTCTAAACCAGGACGAATCTGGGTCTAAACCAGGTCTAAACCAGGACGAATCTGGGTCTAAACCAGGTCTAAACCAGGACTAAACCAGGTCTAAACCAGGACTAAACCAGGTCTAAACCAGGTCTAAACCAGGTCTAAACCAGGTTTAAACCAGGACGAATCTGGGTCTAAACCAGGTCTAAACCAGGACTAAACCAGGTCTAAACCAGGTCTAAACCAGGTCTAAACCAGGTTTAAACCAGGACGAATCTGGGTCTAAACCAGGTCTAAACCAGGTCTAAACCAGGACGAATCTGGGTCTAAACCAGGTCTAAACTAGGTCTAAACCAGGACGAATCTGGGTCTAAACCAGGTCTAAACCAGGACGAATCTAGGTTCTAAACTGGGTCTAAACCAGGTCTAAACCAGGACTAAACCAGGTCTAAAGCAGGACGAATCTGGGTCTAAACCAGGACTAAACTAGGTCTAAACCAGGACTAAACCAGGACGAATCTGGGTCTAAACTGGGTCTAAACCAGGTTTAAACCTGGACGAATCTGGGTCCAAACCAGGTCTAAACCAGGACTAAACCGACTTTAACCCAGCGCCTTTCCTACACTTCAGCTTTACCCAAATCTAAAAGCTTCTGGACTGGAGCTCACAGCCTGTACATGTGTTTCCACTGACATAGTTCCGGCGGCCATTTTGAATACTGAAGTAGAATTACGCAGTACTACAACATGCAACAACATCTCTGCTTTGACAGCGGCATTTTTATGAACTCGTGATCATTGCTGAAGAAGAAAACAGTAAAAAACACGTGGAATTCTTTCCTTTATAAATGTGAGCTGCCCCCTAGTGGCTGGAGTGAGCAAACTGGTTCTTGCTTTAAAAATCCATAACTCCGCACAGGATTGGGCTCGAGACTTAGGGACGCTCCTCAAACGGCCACATTAACCTCTTACCACCCGCCTGAACCATTCTCTCCTCTTTTGTCTGTGTAACGCCTCATTTGAAAGCTAAGACCCACAAAACTGATCTTTTTCCTCGCGTTGTTGCTGTGTTGTGTCACCTTTTGTATGTTTTTTTTCTTTTTTTTCATTTTTGTCACATTTTTATTGAATTTTTGTCACATTTTTTGTTGAATTTTTGTCACATTTTTTGTTGAAATTTTGTCACATTTTTGTAGAATTTTTGCCATATTTTTGTTGAATTTTTGTCACTTTTCTGTTGAATTTTTGTCACTTTTTTGTTAAATTTTTGTCAAATTTTTGTCACATTTTCGTCACACTATTGTTGTGTTTACATCCTTGTTTTCTTCTTATTTTTTGTGAAGAAGCTTTTTGATTTGGGTAAAGCCAAACTGGAGAAAATGGGATCCGTTCAGGTGGGAGTTAAGAGGTTAAATCATCTCCTTGACCTTGACACATGTGAACTACAGTCACAGCTCTGACCTCTGACCTCTGTCACATGTTGTATCCAAGGCCAGATGTTTGTGGTTCTTTCTCTTGGAGAGGTCAGAGCTGAGCTGTTGAAGCTAAATGCTAACCAGTAGCATGCTAACGTCTCAAACACTGACTCACTGGTTTCTTCATGTAAACGTGCGTCTCTGGGGCCGAGTTTTTACTGTTTTCTTCTTGAGCAAAGATCACGAGTTCATAAAAATGACACGGTCAAAGTGGAGATATTGTTGCATGTGGTAGTACTGCATAATTCTACTTCGGGATTCAAAATGGCCGCCATAACAACAAAAGTCACTTGCCTGAAAAAAAAAACAAAAAAACGACTGAAAAACAGAATAAAAAAAATTAAAAAAAAAAAATAATAATTAAAAAAAAATTTTTTTAAAAATAGGAGAGAAAAAAAATCATTAATTAAAAAAAAAAAAAACAGAAAAAAAAGAAGGAAAGAAAAAATAAAAACAAAGAAAAAAATAATATAAATAAATAAATAAATAAAAAACTAATAAAAATTAAAACAAAAGGAAAAAATAACTTGACTGAAAGGCATGTATAGGCAAGAGTAACTCCTCATTTGAAAGCTAAGACAAAACTCAACTTTTTTGTCTCATACCTCAAGAGTTTTTGCCTTATTTTCTTCCTCTTTTGTCGCTCTTTTGCCACTTCTTTGCTCTGAGATTTGAGTAAAGCCAAACTGGAGTAAATGTGCTCGGTTCATGTCAAGAGGTTCAGTATAAAAACATAACATGAAGTCCCTAAAATGAACATTGAATGGAATCTACAGCCAGACTGCTCGGCCTCCACACTCACTCACTCACACTAAAGCCAGTGATAAAACGTCTCCTTCCTCTCGCTCTTCGTGCACGCTTTTGCGCTTCTTCACAGTTTGTTCCTCCCCTGGCAGTGATCGGTGACGTCCAGTGATTCCTCCGTGGACAAGTGGTCACATTCGTAAAGTGATTTCATCTTTAAATAATCTGGGGGATTGTCTGGATTGTGGCTCAGTGAGGAGCAGGTGGTTTCCATGCAGAGTCGAGCTACGATCACGACTTTTCCCGCCGCCTTAGCTTTAGCTTTAGCCTTAGCTTTAGCGTCGGTCGCGCAGAATCGTCTTTTCTCGGTGTAAACGTACGGAGAGACAGTGATTCCAGCATGTGTGTTTGTCCAGTTAAAATGAGGTCTTTCTCGAGGGCAGCCGCCGCCCTCCGCTCTCTCGCTATAGCAGCTCGTCGCGCTGTTTCTTGGACCGGACGGGGCCCTGGCCGTTCCGCAGGGAGCCGTTCTGGGGCCGCAGCAGTTTCCCGCGCTCCTGCTCCCCGTTGGTCCAGGGGTCGGGGCCGTCGTCGCTGTCCAAGTCCGAGTCCGAGCGCATCAGGGCGGACGAGGTCGGGGCCGGGACTCCCTTCAGTCGACCTGCGGGAGGAAGAGACGTTTAGAAGCAGGCGCAGAAGGTCTTCGGAGTGACCTCTCTCCTCGTTACCTGCTCTGGGAGGATGCAGCTCCAGACAGTCCTGCTCCTCCTCCTCCAAGATCTTGTATCGACTTTTGCTCCTGCGCACTTTGCTCTTCCTCCTGTGAAAGAGAAACCGAAAGGGTCGGTCAGGGTTCGGCCGGTTTAGTCTCAACATAAACTCTCATTAAACCCATCCCTCACTTGTTACAGCAGCAGACCATTCCCCAGATCAGAGTCCCCACGGCCACGAGGATCATGAAGGAGGCGATGGTGACGTACAGCACGCTCCACTCTGAAACACACCGGGATTAAAGTCAACCAACAGAACGGCCGGTCCACTGTCTGTACTGACGGCCGCCTGGTGTCTCCACAAGGACAAGCCAGATGTCTGAGAGAAGGTTTATTGAACATCCAAGGTGTGTGACCTATGTGAGTCACGCTGCCTTCTCACCAGCGCCTTTAACCTCTGACCACCCGACAAAACCAAATGCATTCTCTCCGCTTTGCCATTGTCGTCACTTTTTATTTCCCTTATGTGTTTTTGTCACTTTTTTTAATGGCATGTTTGTT
The DNA here is from genome assembly GCF_951799975.1 of Gobius niger. NCBI lineage: Eukaryota > Metazoa > Chordata > Actinopteri > Gobiiformes > Gobiidae > Gobius > Gobius niger. The sequence goes on along the minus strand of NC_136865.1, from coordinate 30,392,365 downwards.
ACCGTTTAGATGCATTTTTGCTATTTTTTTGCTGGATTTTCTCACTTTTTTGTTGGATTATTGTCACTTTTTTGTCACATTTTTTTCAGCTCTTTTGAAATTTTTTCTGCTGGATTTTAGTCATTTTTTTCCCTGGATTTTTGTCACTTTTTAGCTGGATTTTTGTCACTTTTTTGCTGGATTTTTGTCACTTTTTTGCTGGATTTTTGTCACTTTTTTGCTGGATTTTTGTCACTTTTTTGCTGGATTTTTGTCGTTTTTTTTCCTGGATTTTTGTCGTTTTTTTTCCTGGATTTTTGTCACTTTTTAGTTGAATTTTTGTCACTTTTTTGTTGGATTATTGTCACTTTTTTGTCACATTTTTTTCGGCTCTTTTGTCACTTTTTCTGCTGGATTTTTGTCATTTTTTTGCTGGATTTTTGTCACTTTTTTTTGCTGGATTTTTGTCTTTTTTCTGCTGGATTTTTGTCACTTTTTAGTTGGATTTTTGTCACTTTTTAGTTGAATTTTTGTCACATTTTTGTTGAATTTTTGTCACATTTTTGTTGAATTTTTGCCACATTTTTGTTGAATTTTTGCCACATTTTTGTTGATTTTTTGTTGAATTTTTGTTGAATTTTTGTAGAATTTTTGTTGAATTTTTGTTGAATTTTTGTTGAATTTTTGTCACATTTTTGTTGAATTTTTGTCACATTTTTGTCACATATTTGTTGAGTTTATGTTACATTTTTGACAGTGATGCTGGGCCTTTTGTTGTTAAAGATAAACCTGTTTTCTCTCTCGTACCGCAGTTGCTCTCCTGGTCTCCAAACTGCGCCCGGATGAAGTTCTCCATCCAGAACGGCTGACACACGCAGCTGCGCGTGAACGAGTCGCAGTCTCCGTGACCCGAGCAGTTCAGCTGACAGACTACAGGGGGCGACACAGAGGAACGTTTAAATCAGCAGAAGAACTGGTGGTGGAATCCGCAGACACTCACTGACGGTGTCCACGCGCCGGGCTTTGAAGATGAGGAATTCGTTCTTTTGCTTCCGGAGTTTGTTTCTG